>NW_024041602.1:0-32737 GCF_014851395.1 Micropterus salmoides | reverse complement strand
TAGATGCTCGTCGAACATGTTGCTGTTAGAAAGATTGTCCGTCTTTTGAGGTAAGTGATTTTGTTTGTCATGCTCATGAGAAAGCCGAGTCAAAGGGAGGTGACGGAAAAAGGTGTGCTTAAGTATGGTGGCGGAAATTGGAGAGTTTGAGGCGTGGCCTTAGCTCCCGAATCTAGTTTAATCTCCAAATAAAAGTGAACATATAAACAGTAAATATGGCCAAAACATGGAAATTCACCTGGTATATTTTTGAAGATTGTGTAATAACTGTTGTATATCAGTTTGTTTTCATCAAATTTATAGTTACAGTTGTATTCTAGGTGCATTATAATCTACCTGATGATGGTTTTGATGGTTTATTGCATTAAAATATAGCTCGTTTTACCAGGCAAAGATGAAATATCATATTTTTTCTGTATTTCATCTCCATGTAGTGTGTATTGGTAAAATAAATATGTTAATATACAATGGATTTATGTTTCTTAGCTTCTGACCTTTCAAAGGAGACCAGAATTATGCATCTAGGCCTGATGGTTGAGGAGATAAAACTAATTTATTTGGGTATGTTATTTTAGGCGTTTTCCTAGAAATAGGTGCCAGGGTCCATGTAGGGTTCCTCCTGCCCTTACCAGGAGGTGGCGTTGTCAGGTCCAAAAAGGTCTCTTTCTACTCTATTTGGCAACACATTTTGCTTAAATTGGCTGATTATCTGTTTAATGAAATGTTTATTTAGCTGCGTGAATTTGAATGTCACGAGATTACACAAATGCTCACTGTATCATCCTCTGTCACGGAACCTTTTAAATGAGAGAGCACAGGTCTCTCCCTACCCTTTCCACTGCTGGGTAAAGCCTAGTTCACATTACATGATATTAAGCCCAATTTGCAGACGCCGAGCTCACTGACAGTCTGGAACAGAAGGTGGGGAGTTTGACTGGGATGGTACACCTGTCAAACGGTAACGCAGGTGTCCTAAGGCCAGCTCAGGGAAGACAGAAACCTCCCGTGGAGCAGAAGGGCAAAAGCTTGCTTGATCTTGACTTTCAGTTTAAATACAGAGATTAAAAAAATTACAATCAAAATATCAAAGAGATACTAAAAATACTATAAAAATTAATACGAACAAAATATAATAATAATAGGCTAATTATTATATTATGTAATATTTCTTGTTGATGAAAGGTTATGATATATTGAACTTTTTTTTGTATGTCTATTGAAGGAGATACAAACACAAGCTGCTTTTATGAAAGGCCTTTACAGCCATAAGCATGGGCCAACTTTATTTTTCATGTTTGCAATGCAAAAAACCCACTTTGTATGACAAACCAGTCGTGGTATGATCTGTGATAAGACTGATGCTGAGTTTTTCCCCCAAATGCCTACATTATCTTACATATGTGTTCATATGCGATACCCTCTTCTGCTGATATGCGCCGCAGACCAACACCAACATGAACAGAAACTTGGATGGGTTTGTCTTTTTATCGTCGATAGTATGACCAATACACAAACAACATTTCCACCACATGGCTTTTGTTTACAATTTCTGGACTGTTTGAGAGACTGTTTGCTTTTGTGAATGCAAACCAGACCAGCTGGGAAATTCAAAGAGTGTATCATCCTGGCATTGGTTCTATTCAGGAACTGGACCTTTAGGTGTAAATCCGCCTATAGTATGTAGTATGTAACACAGGGTTAGGGCTAGTGCAAGCCACTTTTATGTCTGTGAAGGACAAGGCCATGGAAACAAAATCACCCCAAAGGGAAAGTGCCAAGACTCAGTCAGATCAAACCTCTACCTGTGGTCCCTTTACAGAGAAGGTGCCAGCCATCCAAAAGCTTCATCATTCATGTTAAGAATTTAGAAAGAATAATTCCACTGTCAACTCTGACCTGCTTTGTGCAGATCCAGTCAAACTATACCACACATTCCTTACATCAGATTGTCTCTTTATCAAATCTGATTACAGTATAGCATTCATTGAAATAAGATTTCCTAAAACCAGAACATAAAGGACAATGTGCCATTGTGTGACATTTACCTCAAACTATCAAACACTTGATAAATGTATGTATAGTAAAAATCTGGCACTGGATCAAACCTGACAGGCAACACTGTGAATCCTAAATCAAACCCCTTTTCTAAACGTCAAGGTTAATTCCCTCATCCAGTATAATGAAATGATTCCACATGACACCTCCAATTGGTGCCTTTGGAGCCCTGCCCACCAGAGGAGCTCCCTGTCACACAGGTTTTAAAATAGGCCTGAAATGGAAATGAAACTGGCAAGGCGACATCGACCAGGAAAACCTATTGTTTTGTTGAATAAATCTCTGCAGCTCTGCGTTCTTGTGTTATTAAACATAATTATGTGAGGGTAACTGAAAAATAAACATTTGACAAAAAAGAAGTAGAAAATAAAAAGCTCTCCTATATGTGTCTCAAAACAATGTATTGTATATTATATTTTTACACAAAAAGTGTAAAGGCACACAGTATACACAATAACACTGTAATAACTGGAGGCATGCATGCAACATGCAAAATCTGGAAGCTAGCCAGTTGTCATGTTTATGTGGCAACCAATCTGCATTTCCCTGCTCCCCCTTTCTCCATGCTCCACCAATTCAAGTGCCTCCCTTACCCCTCACCATCCCCCCCAAAATCATCCAAATAACCTCCCTCCTCCTGACAGCCCTGTGTCTTTTGTGTTCAGTGCCATCAGGCAGATAATGTCACAGGCAGCCAGCTTCACTGACTCTGTACCTGAATGTAGTTAGACTGAGATCAAATCAATTTACAAATGTCTCTTTGTCTCTCTATGTTGACCTGCCCTCCACTTGTTGCTAGTACTTTCCACCTTTCTGTGGTATTTGAAAACACTCTCCAGGGTGAATTCATTTCAGAGAACTGGGAAATGTGAAACATTTTCATTAGGACAACAACTTCTAAAATGTTTATGAATGGAGTTCGATCAGGGCTCTGCTATGCTAACTTGGTCTCAGTAAAGTACAACAATAGCTGGAATAAAGTTCCATACACATGTTTTCTGAACTCACCAAGTAATAGCGCCACCCACTAGCAACAGTAAGTAAGCCCTTTGTGTCAAAAATCAGTTGCATTGCATTTTCACAGCCTGGTCCGCTTTTCATGTACTGGTACATCATAGAGTACGGTCTAGACCTGCTCTTTTATGAAAAGCGCTGTGAGATAACTGTTGTTGTGATTTGGCGCTATATAAATAAAACTGAATTGAATTGAATTGGTACACGTTAACTAACTGTTGTCTAGCACCACCTAGGGGACACAGGAAGTGACCTTTAACTCCTTTGTTACCGGTCCAATACTTGCAATGATTTATAGCTCACACTGCAGCATCGCTACTACGACAAACTTTGACACACTTTGACACACGTCACTGGATGAGGGCCCGCCCAATGCTGCTTGCAGCTTTAATGTCAATTATTTTTTATTTGATCTTGACTGGAAAACTAGAAAATGGGTTCTTTGATTATATTGTATCCATATCCGTTTTCGAATGAATTTGTATTCAAATTCAAATTAGCTTTATTTGCATGAATGTATAGTATGTATAGCAACAATATTGCCAAAGCTACATAAATTAGGGACAATTAATTTCATACATTTCATTAAATAAGGAAAAAAACAGTTGTGTCTGTGTGTTAATAAAAAAAATAAAAAATATAAATATAATAAAAATTCCGTAAAAATAAATATTTTTAAAAAGTAAATAAATAAATGAAATAATAAACCTGTGTGTGTGTGTTAGAAAATAAAATAATATATTAAATTAAAATAAATAAATAAAATAGTAAGCGTGTATGTGTGTGTGTTAAAAAAGAAAGAAAATATATTAAAAATTTAAATAAACTAAGTAAATGACACAGTAACGTGTGTTATTTTAATAATATATTTTAAAAATTTAATAAATAAATAGATAAAACCGTAAATGTGTGTGTGTGTGTGTGTGTGTGGTGTGTGTGTGTGTGTGTGTGTGTGTGATATTAATAGACAAAAATAATATTTTTTTAAATTAAATGAAAAAAACTAAAGACAATTTGTGAGATTTAAAAACACAACAATTACTAAAATATCAAACAATCAAAATAATAATATTTTGAAAGAGTTTCCACTGGTTGTCCTCAGTTCATGGCATGAGGAGATATATTTTGCAGCAATGATTTGGCATTCTGGCATTTCTCCCAGGGGAGTTTCTGTGTGTCTGAAATTTGAATTCGGGGTATATTTGGGAAATGTTTGCAAATTGTTTTTCTCTTAAGGTTTTATATTTAGGGCTTGAGATTAGAGAGTGCAGCTCTGTCTCTGCCTGTCCCTTGTCACACTGGGAGCAGAGTCTCTCCTCTTGTGGTAGCCAGCTCTGTCTGTGGCGACCCTTTTCTATGGCCAGGCTGTGTTCATTTCATTCATTCATTTATTTTTCTTAGTTTAGGACATTTTATTGTGCTCAGTGCCAGTGTGAATTCTCTTTTTAGGGTCAGATAACATTGAAATTTACTTTGTGTTTTGGTGGTTTCTTTCCAGTATTCAATATATTTGTCTTTTTGCTTGATAATTTGGTTTGGCCTGCTTGGCCTGCTTCAGCCCTGAGGCTGTTGGGGACTTGTTACTGCCTCAGGACCAGCTGGCTGAGGGGACTCTTCTCTGGTTTCAGCTCCTGGTATGTTAGGGCTTTGTGGTGGGATGTCTGGGGGTTATCTTATTTTAAATGTAAATGCTCCGTATTTGTATAGTGCCTTTCTAGTCTTTTCGACCACTCAAAGCGCTTTTACACTACATCTGCATTCACCAGTCTGTTACGGCTGCCGAGGGCAGCCGTCTGTGTGTCACTGCTGCCTGTGTTTCTCCCTGCATGTGGTACACTGTGAGGCGGGGGATTGGCTGGCCTTCGGCAAGCCTGGCTGATCCCGCCTCCCATCTCCGACGATTCTGATTGGAGCGGCACACCACCCCTTCTCCAATCGCCAAGCTGCCTGCAGGACCGCCTTCGTGCCTTCCCCCCCTCAAATAGGCTGGTCTGCTGCTGGTTCGGGGCAGCTACCTTTTGCCATGTGGTTTGCCCTGACGCTGGTCCTAACCTTGAACTCTGTGTGTGCGTGTATCCTCAGTGGAAACAGCTTCTGTGTTTGTGAGATCTGTGTGTTACTGAGAGTTGGTAACTCACCTGGGCTGGTCTACAGACTTGGGCTAGGGGAAGCTCGTTCACTGATTACCCACACCTGGTAGTTAAATATTTGTTTAGTGACACAAGGTTTAGGGGTGCTGCGCTCCCTGTGTTTTTCCACTTCTGAGCAACGGCTAGAGAGGTTTTTGTTTATCTTTTTTCAAGTAGTTTAGTAATCCCCCACGTAGGAGGGATCTCTTTTTGTTATATTTGGTTCTTTGTTTTACGCAGCACCCACTTGCCCATTTTCTGTTTGACTATTTTGTGTGTATCCGACTGCTTAATAAATAATCTTTCCACCCATACCAAATCCATCTGGTTTATGTTTACGTCTCTCCTACCCCTAGACAGCGGGGACGTAACATAATTGGGGGCTCGTCCGGGATTCACTCAACTGAATCTGGTGGAAAAATTATTTGTTACTCAGTTTAGGAGAGTACAGTTGGCTGACTGAGCTATGGCGGAGTGCTTTGATTTGGACTCGTTTATAGTCAACCCGACCCTTGAGAAAATTAGCAGTTATCGTAAAGATGACTTAATTCGTATAGCCACCCATTTTGGAATCACGGTTGCCAAATCTTTATTGAAAAAGGATCTCCGGATCCGGGTTATTGATGGCTTGATAGATCAGGGGGAGATTGTGTTACCTGAGCAGGCTCAGCAACCTGTGGGAGTGACACTTCCCGCAGACATCCCTACAGAGGTAGAGGATGTGCCTGGCCGCCAAGCCCAGCCTGATTTGGGGAAGGACGGCGAGGCAGGTGAGCGGATGAAGACGCCGTTCACACTGCCACGCTACGATCCATCTCCACCCAGCAGCAGTGCTCGTTCCACGGATGAGGCCCGGATGAAAGTCCGACTCGCCCGTCTCCAACTTGACACACAGGAGAGGGAACGGCAACAGCACTTGCAGCTTAAGCTGGATGTTAGGAGGCTGGAGCTAGAAATGGAGGTTGACAAGGCTGTGAGACTGCGGAAGCTTGAGCTCAAATTCCAAGGTGGAGCAGGTTCCACTGTCTGCCTCAGGTAGGCCACAACCCTCTCCCTCCTCTGATACAGCTATCGATTCAACTAAAATTAATTTTGATGTGGGTAAGCATATAGCTTTGGTACCGACCTTCCGTGAGACTGAAGTGGATTCCTATTTCTGCACTTTTGAGCGCATTGCTGCCGCATTACAGTGGCCGCCTGGAGTCTGGGCTCTCCTGCTCCAGTGCAAGCTCCAAGGTAAAGCTCAGGAAGCCATCGCTGCATTACCTCTGGAGGACAGCGTGAACTATGACAAAGTTCAGACAGCCATTTTGCGCATTTATGAGTTGGTCCCTGAAGCGTACCGACAGAGATTTCGGGAGCATAAAAGAGAGCAGGGCCAGACGTATGTTGAGTTCGCTAGGGAGAAAAGCGTATTGTTTGACAAATGGACTGCTGCCAGTCAGGTTACTGATGTTAGTTCACTCAGGGAGCTAATGCTTCTGGAGGATTTTAAGAAGTGTCTCCCTGACAGTGTGGTGATGTACCTAAATGAGCAAAAGGTGCAGACATTTACAGCAGCTGCTACCTTAGCTGATGAGTATGTGCTTACGCATAAGACTGTTTTCTCCACGGTAGCAGGTGGTAAACCTCGCAGTATCCGGCACACTCCACCCTCACCGGCGCTTAGCCCACCCAAAGCAGCACAAGCTAAGAAGGATGATCGTAAGTGTTACTACTGCCATCAGAGCGGACATGTAATCGCTAACTGCTACACATTGAAACGTAAGGAGCAATCTCCTAGAGTTTCCCAGCCTAAGGGTGTCGGTTTAATCAAAGCAGAGGCCCACACGCTTAGTCATATAGATGAGTGTACAGATGTAGATGCCTGCTTTAAGCCTTTTGTTTTTGAGGCATGTATTTCACTTACCGGGTTACCTGCTGACCAGCGCCTAGTTAAAGTATTACGAGACACTGCTTGTTCTTAGTCAGTGATTTTAGCCTCAGCCTTGCCTTTCACTGATCAGACAGCCTGTGGTTTTGGTTCCGTATTACGTGGCATCGAAATGGGATATGTTCCCCGGCCGGTGCACCAGATACATGTACAGTCCGATTTAATTACTGTTTTTTTCCCAGTAGCAGTGTGTCCTGAGCTACCTGTCCAGGGTGTAGTACTCCTGATGGGTAATGACATTGCTGGAGGCAAGGTTACCCCTACACTAGAGGTCCTGAACTCGCCGCCGGGTAATGTAACGCTCATTGATAATACCGATTTGGTTAAAGTGTTCCCCGCCTGTGTGATCACCCGTGCACAAGCCCGTATGAGTGAGAATGAAAGCCTTGACATTAACTTATGTGACAGTGTCCTCATGCCAGCTTTCACAGGTGTGCCTGACCCGAAGGAGGTGGTGGAGAAGCCTGACAGGGGACCTCAGTCTGAGGAGGCTGGGGCAGAAAAGCCCCTAGGTTCTGATTGTCTGCCAGTCACCCGTGAGCGCCTTGCTGCTGAGCAGAGAGCTGACCCAACACTAAAACCGTGTTTCGCAAAAGTGGTAAGTGACAACAACAGAGCAAGTAGGGAAAAAGTCACTTATTTCTTAGATATGGATGTTCTAGTACGCCGATGGACACCGCTCTTAGGGGCTGATTCTGGAGGGGATAGTGTGGAACAAATAGTTGTGCCTTTGCCGTATCGACAGCATGTTTTGTCCATAGCGCATGAGAGCAAGTGGTCAGGTCATCTAGGCATTACCAAGACGTACCAAAACATTCTTAGGCATTTTTTTGGCCAGGGTTGAAATCGGATGTAGCCCGATTTTGCCGCAGTTGCCATGTATGTCAAATCGCAGGTAAGCCAAACCAGGTAATTCCCCCCGCGCCTCTGTGTCCAATCCCAGTGATCGATGACCCGTTCAACCGAGTCCTAATTGACTGTGTAGGACCCTTACCTCGCACTAGGAGTGGTAACCAGTATTTGTTGTCTGAGATGTACGCTGCTACACGGTTCCCTGAAGCCGTTCCCCTGCGCACTATTACCGCCCGTGTTATCGTTAAAGCGCTGACTAAGTTCTTTGCTACCTTCGGGTTGCCCCGCATCATTCAGTCCGACAGAGGGACCAATTTCCAAGCTAACCTTTTCAAACAGGTGCTTAAAACACTGAATGTGCGCCATGTGGTGTCATCAACGTATCACCCCGAGTCACAAGGAGTTTTGGAACGGTGGCATCAGACGTTAAAGTCGATGCTCCGTAAATATTGTGAGGAGAATGGGACTGATTGGGATGAGGGAGTCCCCTTTGTGCTGTTTGCTGCTCGTGATGCGGTGCAAGAATCATTAGGGTTTAGTCCAGCACAGCTCGTGTTTGCACACACACCCGCGGGCCACTAAAAGTGCTGCATGATCAGTTCCTGTCTCGTGAGTATGTGTGCCCCCGCGACGTATTAGACTACGTTAGTCAGTTCAGAGAACGCTTGCATCAAGCTAATGCCACCGCCAAGCAGTTCCTCTCTGCGTCACAAGCAGTGATGAAAGCCCGCTACGATCGTTCTACGGTGTCCCGACGTTTTCATGTAGGCAATAAGGTATTAACCCTACTACCTGTTACAGGTTCGTCCCTTTCTGCTAGGTTTTCTGGACCTTATGAAGTCCGTGAGCGTCTAAGTGACACGGATTATGTGATTAGTACTCCCGAGAGGAGGAAGAAAACCCGGGTCTGTCATATAAATATGATGAAGCTATACCATGCTAGAGACAGAGATACAGTTCCGGTTAAGGGAAATGAGTCCACCTCGTCAACCGCTGTTGCGGCAGTAATCGTTACAGAGCCTGCATCCGCGCCCGATCCTGATGACCTGCGGCCGCGTCATCCGGAGCATCCGAGCGCCCAGCTCCTCAACACCGAAGCCTTGCAAACTCTGCCGAGCCAGTTACAGCACTTGCCTGCTGCAGCCCAACAGGACGTAATGCAGCTAGTTGACCAATTCCTGTGTCTATTTTGTGACATCCCGACCAGAACTCATGTTGTTGAGCATGATGTTGAGCTGACAGACCTCCGGCCCATTAAAGTTCACCCGTACCGTGCTAACCAAAACAAGCGTGAGTTAATGAAGGGAGAAATCCAGTACCTCCTCCAACACGGTTTAGCTGTACCCAGCTCAAGCCCATGGAGCTCCCCTTGTTTAGTTGAAGCGAAGTCTGATGGTTCACGCGTGTTATCACAGATTTCAGGAAGGTTAACTCTGTCACAGTGCGCGACTCATACCCATTGCCCCGCATGGAGGACTGTGTCGACAACTTGGGAAATGCCCGTGTTGTCAGTAAATTGGACCTGTTAAAAGGCTACTGGCAAGTCCCGTTGACCGAGCGTGCCTCCAATGTTTCTGCGTTTGTTACCCCGATCACTTCCTGCAGTATACCGTCATGCCCTTTGGTATGTGCAATGCGCCCGCCACGTTCCAACGTTTGGTAAACACTGTGTTAGCTGGTGTCAGTAACTGTAGCGCGTACTTGGACGATCTAGTACTCTACACCGACACTTGGGAGGAGCACCTGCTTCTCCTTACGCAGGTTTTTGACCGTCTTGCCCAGGCCAATCTCACCCTGAATCTAGCCAAATGTGAGTTTGGTAAAGCCACCGTCACATACTTGGGGAAAACAGGTCGGACAGGGACAGGTTCGCCCTGTCGAGGCTAAGGTTGCGGCGGTGAGTGCCTGTCCTGTCCCAGCTACGCGTAAGGCACTTCGCTCTTTTCTAGGCATGGCCGGTTACTACAGAGGTTTCTGTAGGAACTTTTCTACTGTAGTGCAGCCGTTAACACAGCTGCTTAGCCCCAAGGTATTTCGTGTGGACCCCAGAGTGTCAGATGGCGTTTGACAGCGCCAAGGCGTTATTGTGTCATGCCCCTGTGTTAGCTGCCCCGGACTTGGCTAAGCCATTTAAGCTACAGGTGGATGCCAGTGCAGTGGGGGCTGGCGCTGTCCTGCTCCAGAGTGGTACTGACAGAGTGGACCGTCCGGTGTGCTATTACTCCAAGAAGTTTAACAAACATCAACTCCATTATTCTACCATTGAGAAAGAGACTTTGTTATTGGCCTTGCAACACTTTGAGGTGTACGTTGGGTCTAGTTCTCTGCCAGTAGTAGTTTACACGGATCATAACCCACTTGTGTTCCTTTCCCGCATGTACAATCAGAACCAACGGCTTATGCGCTGGGCTCTGATTGTACAGGATTACAACCTCGAGATACGTCACAAGAAAGGGACTGAAAATGTGATCGCTGACGCATTATCTAGGCTGTGAGAATGATGTATAGAGATGTGCATTATGTAGTGATCTGACTTCATTTCAAACCTTATAGTCTGTATTTTATGGGGGGGAGTGTTACGGCTGCCGAGGGCAGCCGTCTGTGTCACTGCTGCCGGTGTTTCTCCCTGCATGTGGTACACTGTGAGGCGGGGGATTGGCTGGACTCCGGCATGCCTGGCTGATCCCGCCTCCCATCTCCGACGATTCTGATTGGAGCAGCACACCACCCCTTCTCCAATCGCCAAGCTGCCTGCAGGACCGCCTTCGTGCCTTCCCCCCCTCAAATAGGCTGGTCTGCTGCTGGTTCGGGGCAGCTACCTTTTGCCATGTGGTTTGCCCTGACGCTGGTCCTAACCTTGAACTCTGTGTGTGCGTGTATCCTCAGTGGAAACAGCTTCTGTGTTTGTGAGATCTGTGTGTTACTGAGAGTTGGTAACTCACCTGGGCTGGTCTACAGACTTGGGCTAGGGGAAGCTCGTTCACTGATTACCCACACCTGGTAGTTAAATATTTGTTTAGTGACACAAGGTTTAGGGGTGCTGCGCTCCCTGTGTTTTTCCACTTCTGAGCAACGGCTAGAGAGGTTTTTGTTTATCTTTTTCAAGTAGTTTAGTAATCCCCCACGTAGGAGGGATCTCTTTTTGTTATATTTGGTTCTTTGTTTTACGCAGCACCCACTTGCCCATTTTCTGTTTGACTATTTTGTGTGTATCCGACTGCTTAATAAATAATCTTTCCACCCATACCAAATCCATCCACCTTCCGATTAACGGCCAACCCGCTCTACCTCCTGAGCCACAGTGATTGTAAAATGTCATTTATTACCTGCAGGATGCTCAGAACTTAGTGTGGAAAGATTCTATGATTGTTTTGTCCCATTTTTAAAATTCATTATTTAGTTTTGGTCCCCAAATTTGTCTCTTCTCTAGTACAAATTGGAAAATTTTAAGCCAGATTTCAGTTAGAATATGGATTTTAATGTTTCTTTTTATTGCATAGTTAGACAACTGTAGCTGCAGAATGCCTTTCGCCTTTTAACTTGTGTTACTTCATTCAGCTTGCACTTTAGTTTGTGCGCTCCTAATCAGCAGCAGAAGGAAGCTCATTTAGCATCTGTTTTAGCAAAATCACATTATAAATGGATGACTTCCTGATTGTGTCTGTGTGAACATAACAGGCTGTAAACCCCATTTTTCAGTCATCTGTCTTAATGTGTCTTACAGAGCAGGTATGCTTCAGGTCTGATCAAAACAACTATCTACAATCATCCGCTCACACTTTAAGTGTAGAAAGTAGCTGAACACTATAGTGAGCAGATGTTGGTTTATTTGATCTCATAACTAATGCCATTGAACCCTTTTTTCATGTTCCTTTTGTCTTTAAAGAGGTATTATTTATCATTTTCAGATTCAAATTCCTATTTAGGGATTGTAACAGAACAGGTTTACATGGTTTGATTTTCATAAAACACCATATTTCTTCCATACTGCACATTGCTGCAGCTCCTCTTTTCACCCTATGTTGAAGGCTTTGTGGGAACACATTTTCGCTTAGGGGTGCGAAAATGTATTGTTGTATTGTAATGCTATTTGCTCAAATTTGTTTTGGTTTTTTTATTTGTTGTTTATTATGTACAGTTTTACTTTACTGAAATGACCCAGGTTATTTGCTGTGACATTACTGCATCCATTTAAAATGACTGACAGCAGCCTCTCGAACCTTTAAAGTAAACCGTTAAAGAAAACACTCGTACATCAACACAATAAAGAAATCAGCTGGAAAGTTAAAAGGACCCGTAGAGGTGAGATAAATCTGAGAAAATAATTAGTTGGGTTGGGGGCCGTAGGATGATTTGTGCGTCCATGATTGTTCAGATATTGTCAGAGCTGATCCGCGCATCACACCAATGTAACTGCTATAATCGTGACAAAATAGTGAAAACAGCGGCTGTATTATCAAGAGCATCCTCTGCATTCAGCACTAACCTGCTGTATTTTATGTTGTCATAGAGTACCAATGGTGCCCATTATGCAGTCTGCACATGTAATTTGCACACTGTGTTCCTCCCTGTCAATAGGGGGTGCTGCAGCACCCTCTGCACCCCCTTTCCCGCGCCCTTGGTTTTAGTTATGGAGTGATACTTCTTGTCCCTAAATGATCTTTGTTAGGAGTTGCACATGCGCAGTTCCTAGTTAAGTACTACTAGCCAATCAGAAGCAGAGAAGGGCGGGTCAGCGAGAAGCCGGTAAACAGCTTTGATAAAGCTATAGGCTACATGTTGCCGACCAGCTTGGCAACAAAGACTGGAGCAAGAGTTTCAGAGTGGTGAGTTATTAATCTGTAACAAAAATATCTTTCATCCATAAAGTTTATGGATAAATTATGCATAAATTTAACTGAGCTCTGTCTCTACATCACAGGAACAATTTTATGTTCACTGACTGCTGGAGGGTAGCTAGTGTTTGGAAGGGAGAGGAGAGCTGTGCTGCAGCTCACTGTTTTTGAGGGTGTGTCGGACTAGCCGCTTGGCGAGCGTTATGTGACGCGCATTAGCTTTCATCCCTTTGACGTCACAGGGATGACAGGGAAGCGGCTGGACTACAAACAAGCTGTGTCAGGCAGTTCAGAGCTGAGTTTTCTGTGGGAGATGGGAACTCCCTTGGGCGGGACTTTGGGCTTTTTCACTTTGCAAACCTTTTACATGCACAAAAAACTAACTCAATAAAGGAGAGGGAAAAAGGGAAAAAGAATAATATGACCTCTTTAAGCTCATTTCTAATTTCAGAAAACCACACTAACTCAAGAGTGCTCATGCTCTTGACTTACCCTGCTGGTGATAAAAGAATGAATATACATCATCTCGACAGCATCAGTCTGTTCCAACTGTCAGATTCCAGTGATCTGAAATTGACGTTTAATTATAATATCCCTGCCAAAAAAACAAATCAAGGATACATATTCCTTTAAAATCTGCCGGCAGACAAACAGTGTCCTTTCTATAAACACAAAACATACAAGAGAGGAGAAACAATTATCTTTTCACTCTGGCACCTCATTATGCACCACTGAGTAGGTCAATAATCCTTTCAGTAAGGCGAGTTAATCGGTGCTGTCCTTTAGTTTAGACTGAGGAGCTTTGAATTAGCTGTCACTGATAGCTGTCACAGCAGATTACAGACACAGAGAGCACACTCTGCTGCCAAGGTCACACGGTAACAGTGCTAGTAGTCATAATAATATTAACAATAATTTTTGATTCATAAACAACGTACAACAAAAGACATTAATGTTTTTTTTACAAAAATTCTCTGTCTGTCTCCACTATATGTTTGGGTTTAAGTTTTGTATTAAGGTTCTACTACACGACAGGTAACGGGGCCCTCAAATGGAGGATTTTTCTCTTGGGAACAAGAGGATATGCCTGTTCCATGATGCGGTATGTTGCGTGTAAGTGGAAAGAGTGGTGCTAAAGAAAAGACCACGGGATCAACAAAGTTCAACCCACAGACGAGTTTAAGGGATAGCTGGGGACTTTTGAAGTAGGGCTGTGTGAGGTACCACACAGTGGTAACCCTGCCATAGATGGCGGTCAGCGTGTTCTTAGTTTAGAGAAGCAGAGAGTTGTACCAGCATTTGCCCATGTTTCCATTTGTGATAACTTGGAAGTGAGACATAGGAGCACATTGGGAGTGCACATTTCATGTGTGTATGTGGAAATATAGTCCTTATAGTTGAGAAACCTGAGACCTGAGAAAAAGTCAGGTGTTTGCCTCAAACAGTGATTCTTTAGGGATTCTGAGTGTCCACGGCAAACTGAATGGCAGCTGTGGTCAGTATTTGTAGAGCTATCTGGACCAACGTGTTGGACCAACGTGATGACAGCACTGTCATGCAAAGGCTGCATCACTAGTAGAGCACAATATACAAACTGAATACTAATAATAATTTCATGCAGTAACGTATTAAAACTTAAAGGGGTGTGTCGAGACACTTAGCTCACGAAATGAGACGAGATTTTAACACTATTGTTAAGAAATCTACAATGCTGAATTATATGACAATTTTTTGAGCATTAAACAGTTAATTTCCTGAATTCTGGTGAGTTTTTGCACTAATTTGGTGCAAGATACCATGGAAGAAACTGTGGAAATATTTTTATTTATGTAAATTTAGGTGGCAGGTGAGAATTCAAAATCAAAAACAGAATATAATGCAGTGCAGCTCTCAGGCATTCTGTGTTGCTTTCAGATATGTTTCTCCTGTTGATCAACTTTTCTCATTTAGTCCCTGCTGAGTTAGCACACATTGCAGACATTACTCTTCCCTTGTGTTGCGTCAGCTGGGTGGAGATCATTCGCGTAGGTGATATTATCTTTTTTTTTTCACTGCATGAGAAAATTGATGTGTGGCGTAAAAAGTGAAATTACTTGAGTCTTGTGGCACATCTTGTCACACCCCTAGTAAATAAACAATAAGTAATAATAATAACTATAACTAACTACCGGTATATTAGAATAAAATGATGTAGTAATAGGATACAGCTCAACATACACCTTTGTCAAATTTAGTCAATATCTAAGATGATATTTTTGCCAAAGAAAAATAAATCTGTTTATGATCTGTGATGCTATGGTAAAAGTTTAGTTAGGTTTAGGGAGACAGCTTGGTTTGGGTAAAAATACTTCTTAATTTAGGTTAGGGTGCCTTTATTGTCATGGTTACAATAATAACCACGTGATTAAGTTTATGGAATGATCGTGGTCAGAGTATGTTAAATCAATTGGACATTATCAAGAGGTCTTTACAGTGGAATGATGAAAATAACTCTTTGCTCCAGTCAGTCCAGACCAGGCAGAGCTGTGCCTCAGTGTGTGGAACTAATCTCAGTAGTACAGACTGTGCGTGTGTGCATCAATCTATCCAAGAAGAAAACATAGCCAGAGGGCAGTGGAAGAACTGAGGCTGAACAACTTGTCAGTACAAACGTTGTTATGCAGTCAAACACACTCCCTGCTGGAGATAATGAAGCCAGTCCCATCCAAAGCTCCTGCCTTCCCTCAGCCTGTTTATCTGCCTCCCTCCCTCCTCTGGGACCGAGGCATTCAAACTGATCCCAGAGATATGCTGAGAAGCAGACTCGTTCTAAATTCATAGGCAGGCTCATTGATTTAGGTGTCACAAGGGCACAGCCATCTCTGCTTCTGTGTTTTTGTTGTTTTGATTGTTTGTGTGTGTGTTTGTGTGTGTGTGTGTTTTCTTAGGGTGTTAAGACTGAAAACAAATTAGATGACCAAGTCCAGTGTGACAGAATTCTTTGTCAGTCGTTTTTTAGAGACATCTACAGATGGTAACAGGGTAGAATTATATCTAAACATCTAGGTGGGGGACTTTTACAAAGTATAGATTGTTGTTAGACCATCCAACCCCGCCAAAGATAATGTGAGATTTATTTATTTGGAACACAGCTGTAGTTACAAATGGACAGCCTTAAATCAGCAATTAAAAAGCAGATTGGTGTAGCTCTGTTTTCACCCAAAGACCCAAAGAATCCAGACACAGGAATGCACTGCTGCATGTGGCGTATAAGGGCCAACAGAAACACTGTTGGGAGCCCAGCAGAGGTTATGTGCTTATCAGCTACTTAACAGGCCAGCACTTGAAAAGCCATAAGAACATTTCCTTTTTACTTTCCCAAATGCTTCCTCTAAACACAAAGTGCAGCTGAAGCTGATGGTCATTAGTTCTGCAGGTATTTGGTCAGAAACCGAAGTGTTAGACATGTTGACCCGATGATGCGCTAGATTAAAAGTCAGAGACCAAAGTTCATACAGTTCATTCTGAGAGGGGAACAAAGGTCTGAACCACAGTTTGTGCCATTCTATCCAGTAGATATTGAGATATTTCACTGGATGAGGGAAAACTTTGACCTGCTAGTAGTGCTAGAAGAAAAGTCAATGGGTTAACTAAAAATCATTAGGAATCATCATCTGATTTTGGATATCTGTACCAGTTTCCATGACAAAATAGAGTTGTTAAGATATTTCAGTCTGGACCAAAGAGGTGGACAGACAGACAGACAGATGATGCCATACATAGTCAAACAACTATTAAAACAATTCCAGGGAAAACCAGTCAGTTAAATACTGTATTGTAGAGTACAATTATTTTGTTGTACGTTATATTTATCTGAAACTTTCGTCCAACTATACTGATATGCTTCAAGAGTTACATTTACAAACAATAAGAGAGAGAGAAAAGGTTTATCTTTTATGGGCCCACATGCAGTTTGAACAGGGGTGTTGGAGCCATTCTTTGTACTGGTATGGGGTGGTGCTGTGTACTGCCAAAAATCTACTTAAGACATGGGATAATTAGTTCAGGTGTGCTGCACAGTGATGTACATGGTTTTTGACCGTGAGGCATGATGGGTAATCATGGAGACTGACTTAGGTTTTAGTTGTTTATTTTTTTTATGAGAATAAATGGATTGACATATCTGAAGTTCAAACTTTTGAAAGTTTATTATTTTACCTTATTTTATTATTTTAAGTCACAAGGAAACAGCTCACCAGCAACACTTTTGCTGAACAACCAAACGGTGTGCCAGCAAGGGGTATTTTCAGTCTGATAGGTAGGCAAGTACCAGAGTCTTGAATGGAATTCAAGCGGTCACTGGTAGCCAGTGCAAGGGAACACAGGAGCAGTGTAGTGTGGAATAACTGGGGTAGGTTGAAGACTGGCCAGGCTGCTACAGTCTGGATGAGTTGCAAAGGTTGGATGGCATGTGCAGGCACACCTGCCAGGAGCGAGTTGCAGAACAAAGCTGGTCATCCAGTGTCACATCCAGACTCCTTGCAGTCTGAGACAGGGACACCACAGAGCTATCTCTGTGTATGTGAGTATGGTATCGGTGTGATGTTTCCTATCTTTGTTCTAAGCAGTCACATAATGCTTGTGTGCCTATTTGTCTAAAGATAGACCACACTGTCCACCTTGACCTTGCTCTCATACAGAGCAACGACTGCACACATGCAAACACACTACACATATCTACAGTATGCAACGTACATTCCAGATTCCTTTTATTTACATTCATTAATGTATCTTCATACATAAAAAAAATGAAATACTGTTCCCCTAAAGTGCCAGTGATGAGTACAATAAGATGTCTATAAAAAATGTCTATTTTAAAACAATATCAATAAAAAAACAGTAACAATTGTAAAAACAGTAACAAATATGTTACAAAACACATACCGCGTGCTCCATGTCACATGTAGCAGCTCATCAGTCTGATGTATTAAAGTGCAGGTAAAGTGTTTAATTTTCAGATGCCAGTGCTGAAAATATGTATGTTGAAGAGTTGTGCTGTGTGCTGGTATATTTTGAGCATGTTAGTGGGAAAGGGCAGAGTCTATGATTCTGACAACTCTCCACCAAGAATGGCAGAAGGGCAACAATGATCCTGCTGGTAGTTCTCACAATCTGATCAAGCAGGTGATGATCCTGCTGTTGCCAAACCAGGAAGTGAGGCTGCAGTTAATGGTGCCCCGGTAGAAGGTAGTGAGGTGTATAGCAGGGAGGCCTGCCCGCCTGAGTCTGAGGAGTGGGTGGATTAGCTGTTGGGCTTTCTTCACAATTGAGGTGGAGAAATGTAAATGCTCCGTCTTTGTATAACACCACTTAAAGCAGTTGTACACTACATCACATTCGCACACAGGGTTCAGGATCTTGCCCAAGGACATTTTGATACGCAGCTTGGAGGAGCCGGGGATTGAACTTCCGATCTTTCGATTAACAGGCAACTCGCTCTACCTCCTGAGCCACAGATCATCTGGTAGGTGCACGGCGAGGAACTTCACATTACTGACTTTCTCCACAGCAGAGCCACCCATGGCCAGCAGTGTGTGATGGAAATGCTTGGTGTCAATTATGAAGTCCATCACCATCTCCTTTGGTTTGTTAACATTCAGGGAGAGGTTGTGGAGCTTGCACCAAGCAGACAGTTGCTCCACCTCCTTCATGTAGGGGTCCTGAGGACCCAGTTGCAGGTGCCAGCATCCACCCCTAGAAATCCCAGCTTTTCCACCAGCTGTTGTGGAATTACGGTGTTGAACACTGAGCTGACGTTGATGAGGAGTAGCCTTGCATAGGTGTCCTTGCTCTCCAGATGTGACAGGGTAAGATGCATGTGTGGTGGAAATTGCATCTTTTGTGGACCAGTTGGCTCTGTATGCAAACTGTAGAGGATCTAGGTTTGCTGGGAAGAGGGCATTGATGTGCTTCATGACCAATCGCTCGAAGCATTTTGTCATTATAGGTGTAAGAGCTACAGGGCGATAGTTGTTCATATAAGCTGGTTTCGACTTGTTAGGCACCAGATAATGATGGCACTGTTGAGGCAAGTAGGCACAACTGCTTGACTGAGTGAGATGTTAAAGATGTCTGTGAAAACATCTTTCAGTTGTTCTGAACAGTCTTTCACAACTTGACCAGGGACCAGCTTTGCGTGGATTGACGCTGGCAAACACCTTTTCTACTGCGGCTATTCACAGCTGAAGTATCTCGTCACTAGCTGGTAGAGGAGGCAATTGTGCCTGGATGCTGTTGGTTGCCTCAAAATGTGCATAGAAGTCCTTTAGTTTGTCTGGCAGGGAGGGGTCTATATGGCCTGCATGCAGGGTGGAGGGCTTGTAGTCATTCAGCTTTAGTGAACACATACATTACTAGTCAGCCAGGGTTTCTGATTGCCATGGTGTTTGACAGTTTTAACAACTGTCATCTATGCACTTGTTGACATAGCCAATTACGGTGTCAGTATATTCCTGCAAGTCAGTGATGTTGTCGTGTGGCCGCAACTTTAAAGATATTCCACTATGTGTTCTCTAAACAGTGTTTTACAACATCTTGCATGATGTTTTAAAATACATCCATAGCCTCCTTCACATTAACACTCAGTGGTACATAAACATCTAGAATGATGATTGGTGTAATTACCTGAGACAAGTAGAAAGGTCTATGTTGCTTATATATTCAGGGACACACTTTATTTCATGTAATAAGTCGTTTCTGGTATCAAATTAGACCAAAACTAGAAATGTTCTTTATTAGACAGTGAGCAAACATAGTTATATGAGAAAACTGTACCGTTAACTAAAGTCAAACCACATCAGGTCATCTGGCCAAAACTTCACACGTCCTTTGTAGCTTGGATGTTCTCTAGAACCTCACATAGTGATACATGCTTTGTCAATGCTCGACACTTGTTTCTGTGTTGCAGTTGGCTTAAGTCTAGTGCTTCACAGCAGGGACGCTGTGGCGGTAGTTAGGCAACAAAACTACTTGATGAACTTTACTTAAGTATAAGTTAAATTACTGGTAAGAAAATCTACTCAAGTGAAAAGTTAAAAATTACTCAGAGTAAAAGTTACTTACTAATTTATTTATATTGATTTAATATCTTAGTTATACGTATTACACTTATTTAATTAACTTGCAATCTCTTGGGATTTGATTAGGGAACAAAGCCATATGCCGCTTTCAATTTTAGTTTGTTTGACGGATACTTTGCCAAATCAGTGGCGAAAAACAACGTTAGAGACAGTTTATGTTATAATGAGAAGTTTGAGAATATTTTCGCTTCATTAGGAAACTGTGGCCGAACAGATTAGACTTTGGCGGGCCGCACTGGGGCGGCTGTGGCTCAGGAGTTAGAGCGGGTTGACCGTTAATCGGAAGGTCGGCGGTTCAATCCCTGGCTCCCCCTGGTTGCGTGTCGAAGTGTCCTTGGGCAAGATACTGAACCCCGAATTGCCCCTGGCGGCTATTCCGCCAGTGTACGAGTGAGTGTGAATGTTAGTTTCCGTTTGAGCACTTAGGCTCAGTGTATAAATGTGTGTGACTGGTGAATGCAGATGTAGTGTAAAAGCGCTTTGAGTGGTCGAAAAGACTAGAAAGGCGCTATACAAGTACGGAGCATTTACATTTCATGGACTGGGAAAATGGGAAACACTGGACTGTATGAAGTCATATCCCTATTTACATTCAAACAGGTGGTCATTTTAATGGGATATCATAAGCATTAGTAGAATAAATAACTAGTTACCAGCAGGTTGCTAATGCCAACCAACATTGTCATGCAGCGATGTCTTTTTGGCTATTAGGAGTGTGGTGTCCGAACAATAATGCTGCGATGATGTGTTGAGAAGAAATCCGCTTGACACTGTTCTTGATCATAAAAGTTTATTACATCAAGGAGTTCAGCATCAATTACAAGCTCTGCAGCAGCTTGGAGAGTGACCCAGCCTGATGGCCACTCTGTCTCTCTGTACATCAAACACAGCTTATATAGGACATGTTTAGGTATCTGTTAGGTACCATAGAGGGGTTTGAGTCTGCAAAATAAAAGGTCAAACCCATAGAAGGGTACAGTACTATTCTGAGGTAACAAAACAAGGGGTTGGAGGTCAAATTCTATAGAAGGGTTCAGTCCCTACATAACCACCAATCACTGCTCTCCCTGTAGAAGGTCACTGACCCTCTGTCCTGCTGCTACAGTGCTATTTTGAACTGTTATGAGTCAAATACATAAATATTGGATACCACAGGAGCAAAGCATCTTGACTTTAAAGCCCCTTCACAGTCCATTGTGGAGACTGATGCACATGAGTGTCCACATTTGATCTTGGATGATTTTCACTGCACTAGCTTTCTCATGAAAGCAAAATAAACTATGAAAACTTCTTTTTAACCACCAATGGAAGTAGGCTATTATTTAACTGACCTCTGCATCAGGGGTCCTCAGCTACATTAGTTCTAAGCAGACACTGTGGGGGCTGGACTTTCAATTGCCATATTACTGTTTAATATTTTCAACTTTAGCAAAATGAACGTTTTTATTAGCTTATATCAGTGTGAACAGACTCCTTAAAAACATGGTAGGCCTAAATCCATAATGATAAATCTACATAGGCTATACTAAACAGGCCTACTTAACTAGAAAATGCGCAGCCAAGGAGTTCACTGAGGAATGATGGTTAAAATCTGTAATTGTAAATGTAAGTCTGATTTAATCAACCGGTTTTGGCGCTATTATGCAGCTGCCCGTTATTGTGCATGAGACACCTATAGTGACTGGTGGTAACAGCAGATGCCTTTTGATACCACAGGGCACAGACGTCTGGGCCAGCTAAACAAACTACTGTCAGGCAGTTATAGGTATTTTCCATAATTATGTGAGCAGTCATGATCTGACTTTATGCTGCACACAGCTGCAAACAGCGAAAGTGAAAGGAGTTGGTTACCTGGCTGAGAAGGTGTAGGTGTGCAGCCTGTCTGCATGCAGCTCGTTATCTAACAGCTCTCTGTGTCTGCTGCTGACTGTTGTATTACTCACTGCAATATTTCAAACTGGTCCGCTGTCAGTAAACTGCTGAAAATGACGGTTGTCTTGTTGTGTAGCCGCACTTTGCATCACTGTGGCCTCACAGCAAGAAGGTCTCGTGTTCGAACCCTAGTTGTCCTGGCCTTTCTGTGTTGCATATTGTCCCCGTGTTTGTGTGGGTTTCCTCTGGGTGCTACGGTTTCCCCAACCATCAAAAACATGTTAGGTAGGTCAGTGTCATTTGACCACTGCATTTCAATATGGAGTTGGCCCCTGGGCTGTACAGCGGCTGCCCACTGCTCCCTTATGGATGGGTTAAATGCAGACGATGAATCTCGCTACATGAATGTGTAAATACGTCGACTCGCATTACGTGCGTCAAAGAGTCGCTGCATCCAGTGTCAGTGTTAGTGGGATTCCCCTGGACAACTCGACTTCTACCCTCGGCACTGTGTAAATTTAACCAGCGCCGCTGAAAAAGCTTATTAGGAGTTGGCTGTTCACTTTCTCTGGTGAGTACATTTAGTTTTAAGACTGTTGTTCGCTAGACAAAGTTATCAGCCCTGTTAAAATGACAGTTAACGTGAGTTACAGTTGCACTTAGCTAAGCAAGCTAGCTAGCTCCGCACACGGCCGTTAGCTCCACCGTATCGTCACTTCCGGGCACTTCCTGGTTGCAAAAACTCGACATGGCAGCGACCTATCAGCCAAACTCGAGGCTTCAAAATGGCAGTCCACAAACCAACGGGTGACGTCCATTTCTTATATGCAGTCTATGCTCCAGCTACAAGGCCGCACCTTCAACCGCCTAAAGCCTTTCTTTGATATTTATTTTGGATATACAAAATTAGTCATTAGATTTATCGACTTGAAAAATAATCATTATGTACAGCCCTAATCATCACTAATGTTAGTCAAGTAACGTACTATATAAACCTAACATATTGCATAAGTTGATATTTACCAGAGCCACAGGACAGTTACTTCTTAAACAACTTTTTGTCATGTTTGTGTCATCTGTGCAACATTAACTTACTTAGTCTCGTGCTTAACTACTTTATACCAATGTTTTCACACCTACGCAACACAGTGGGTTGGGGTGGGGCAAGTCTGATCAGGGCCAAGTGCAACTATATATATAATTCAAAACATATATACACATATATTTAGGGCTGTGGCTCAGGGAGTAGAGTGGTCGTCCACTTACTATAAAGTCAGTGGTTCAATCCCCGGCTCCCCCAGTCTGCATGTCGAAGTGTCCTTGGGCAAGACACTGAACCCCAAATTACTGGGGACTGTATAATTTCTGTTTCTGGTGAGTGGTTGCCAATTTAGCCTCTGCTCATCAGTGTATGAATGTGGGTGAATATGATGTAGTCGAAAAGACTAGAAAGGGCACTATACAAGTACAGACTATTCACCATATGTACACATAAGTGAAACATTGACAATATACAACACTCCAAAGCACACATTTTTAGCACAATATAACCACAGTGCTTTTACCTAGTGAGGATTTGTCTGGCTTTTAGTCATACCAGACACCAGACTCTGCATGTCATGCAGCACTGGGTACATTTTCATCTACCTGTGCAATGAAGACCTTGATGTTATAGGTGACATTCAATTAGTAGCAGAGAAAGCAGGTCAGATCCCCCTGTGAAGACACCACCTGGCTGCCTCCTACGGTCACTGGCACACACACACACACACACACACGCACACACACACACACACACACACACGCACACACACACACACACACACACACACACACACACACACACACACACACACACACGCGCACACACACACACATACATACAGAAAGAGTTACAATGTGTTGCTTGATTAACCTCTGTATACAGTAGGTGAGCTGCTGTTTGAGATCCACCACTTTACAATTATAGAATGCTCTGTATAACATGATGTCTGTATAATAGCTATTAAGCAACCTTTTTATGTCTGCACAATGTATTCAAAGGAAAATGGTCGATGTTTTGGGCATGGTAAATGAATGATGGTGTATTTATCGCACTGTACGAACCTTGAAACTGCTTGCTGTTTTCTGCTGGCCTTAAAGCCCCAGCCAGACAGACAGTCCTTTTTTAAATATCTTTATTAAGAATTCAATTTACAGTCAGTTTTTCAAACTCAACCTCATCAGTTTCATTTTTAAAATGTGGAGTTGACTTAGAGAATTTAACTTTGAGAATATGAAATTTCCCTAATAAAATAAAAAGATTTACAATAGGCTACATAAATTCTAATCTTGCATGTGTTGTTTTAGAAAGTAGGCTATGTAATTCTCTTAGTCCAGAATGTGATACAGTCATTGAAAAGACGAGTTAAAAGTTCTTGTTCTGTTTTAAAAGGTGTAATTGTTATCAACAAGCAGCATGATCTTCGAGATAAAGACGTTGGTTATGAGACGCACAAATGTCTATTTTCCTTATTCAACAGAAGCGTTCTCCAACGCACCGCGGTTTGATTGGCCTGTGTTCTTTGCGTTTGGGACATGATTGGTTGAGTAGGGCGATGCCTCACGGAACGTGGCCACACCACAGCGCGGCACGTCCAGATCCACTTCACTTTCCCCGCGTCAAGCCAGAAAGAAGCAGGCGGCGTGAGGGGAGAAGTGCGCGGCCTGAAAGATCACAGCACATCTACAGCCGTGCTGTAGGGAGAACATTTTAGAAAAACACGTTTTAAAGCTGATTCTGATTCTGTGGAGAACTCCCTACATGTTAGCAGGTGTCCCTGTCTCCTCAACACGATGCCTTTTGTGCAAACTGTTGGGCAATAAAGATTTTACTTTGAAAATTACTACCGGAACTATCACACTTGTACTGGAACATGAATGAAACTTGACAGTGATGGTGATGAGCAACTTTTGCTGAGATAGCGTTTACGGAACAAGTAGTTAATGACGCCGCTGTCACCTGAGTCCGAACGAGCTCCCGTCCGCTGCCAACCAGGTGGGAGTCATCCAGGTAAGACCCGCAGCCCCGGCATGCAGATCTACGGACCACCAGACCTCGCTGCGAATGCAGGAGTTTTGGTCTTGCGTACTGGCCAAAGACAGTAAAGTGGATCACCCGTCATTCTTCTTGACCAATGTACACAAATGGGGGCTTGCATGCAATGTTAAATACTTAATACTAAATACCCGCACGTTCATCAAGTCGTCAAGTGCCCCAGGTAATTTCCTGAAGAGAAAACATGACGCGTAACGCTGACTGGTGTTTTATACCCAGAGTTACCTTTGCAATGGAGTAACTGTGGCTGATCTGTCGGGGAAGATAAAGTGTGAACGTGTGTGTGGCAATGCAGGCCACTCTGTTAGGGAACACCATGCAGGATCTGGTGTACACATGGAGCCTAGATCCATTTCACAGTAATTAAAGTAGTTGATGTATAGGCCTAAGTGGGTGTCCTGTTTTAGTTTGGTACATCCTGTGAACTAAGAAGTCTTCATAGATTAATCCAGTTTAATTACCATGTAAATTAAAAACTGCAGATCACTTGGACTGCTTTGACAGGGGACTGTCAGCTACACCAGACATAGCCTACTTGTTTATATATTATAGGCATAGACCGTACTATCTTTACTGAAGTCCTGTACATAAGTACAAATTAGAGGTCTTTGAACTTTACATGAGTATTTTCTTTTCATGGGGCGGCTGTGGCTCAGGAGATAGAGAAGGTTGGCGGTTCAATCCTCAACTCCTCCAGGCTGCAAGTCGAAGTGTCCTTGGGCAAGATACTGAACCCCGAATTGCTGTTCCGCCAGTGTGTGAATGTATCCCAATTATAGAATGCTCTGTATAACATGATGTCTGTATAATAGTTATTAAGCAAGCTTTTTATTAATAATATTATGTTTGTGAATGTTCTGTTTGAGCACTTAGGCTCAGTGTATGAATGTGAGTGAATGGTGAATGCAGATGTAGTGTAAAAGTGCTTTGACTGGTGGAGCCTAGAAAGGCGCTATACAAATACAAAGCATTTACATGCCATTTTCTACTCCCAATAGGCTACATCTCAGAGGGAACTTCACTACATTTATCTGACAGCTTCAGTTACTAGTTACTTTACAAATTAAGATTTTCACACACAAAACATATGAAGAGTTCAAGAAAATAAGTTTATACAGTACAGCTGAAACAATTACTTGATTGACAGATATTTTATTTTATTTTTTCATGTAAAAACATTTCATGGTTCCATCTTCACAAATGTGAAGATTTGCTGCTTATTCTTTTAATGTATATTTCATAATTTTGAGGCATTTTCAATGCAGTACTTTTACTTGAAATAGAGTATTTTACAGCGAGGTACTTAAGTACAGGATCAGAATACCTCATCCTCGACAGGGCCTAACTGCTCTTGTCCAAAGCAACTTGCAGTAATTCAGTATTCAACCTGCATGGAACAAGAGCTGGATGAGTCGCTGTTAAGTCTCGCAGTCTTCAATTATTTGTTTTTCCTAACTTCCGCCTTTATGATTAGGTCCAACCTTTACTCCAGCCAATCACTGCCTATACGTTGGCGTGAGGTGGTTGTTTCATTGGCTGCAAAGAGGAACACCAAATGCATGCTGCAGTTGATAAATATCACATTACACATAATAACTTGGAACAAACTTCCAAGTGCTAGTACATGTAAGTCACATTGTGAAGACAGGAAGCTTGTGTTTTTATACTCTTAAGGGAATTCTGTAAGCTGAAATACCTTCAGATTTCTTACAGTGCAGTACCCAACATAAACATCATAAAGACCTGATCAGATCATAAAGATTGTACTGTCTTCCCTACTGAAGACATTAAAAGCCCTAAACAACCAGGGTCCACCCACAGGCAATTTCCCTTCTTTGCCTAATGTCAGGACTGTGTGGATGTGTGCACACTGTTTGATTGACATCTCCCCAACTCTCCTGTTTTATTACACCTACACTTCATAGGATGGTACAGTTTACACCTTTACCGTGAGCACAGAAACAAAGGGCTCTCATGGAATGTTCAGGTTTATGTTCTGACCACCAGTTTGAATTACTTACGATTTGCTACGGAGAGGATGCCAGTCGGAGGCACATATCAGAGCACTCGCTCATTCTGACGTCTAGTTGCTGAATTTATCCGGAATTGACCCAGAATCCTAAAAATCCCCCAAATCAGTTTTCTTAATCATTTGATCTTCAGCTTCCACCCACTTGTTTTTTTTAGTGAATTGCTCTCTGAGTTAAAGTTGCCTTCAGTTTTTATGTCCACAGGCTTCTTGTACCTTTTGACTTTTTATCAAGAAGAACCACATCATTGTTTGTACTGATGTTTCAACCAGGAAAGCTTTGTGCTGATCCAAGCCATTGAAGTGTTCCACCTGTGACTTCCACAACACCGTCTATGGCAGGAGTCTGCAACATGCGGGTCTTTAGCCCCTCTCTAGTGGCTCCCTCTAGCATAGACATTGAATACAAATTATATTAATACTTTGTCAACTAAAATGTGTGTCATCATGCTACATCCTGGCACCTAAGTCTTTAGCAGTGTCTTGAGTGGTTAGCGTGTTCTCCTCAGATAGCTATGTATTCAAAATCCAAAAATAGAAAAATCTCAGGGGAAAACAGAATTTAATTGTAGGTGGATAGATTTGGATGCCTTCACCGCCGATGGCTTACCAGAATGTTTGATCTACGGTACTTGATTACTTTCATAATTGCACCAAAACATTGCATTAGAAATGCAAAGTTTAGTAAAGTAGCCAAATAATCATAAATAGTAGAGCCCGACTGATTTATTGTTTTGCAGACATTATCAGCTGATATGAGCTAATTGCAGATATATCTGCATCAGCCGATTTATGACTATTAAAAAAGAAGAGTCGGATTCTTCACTCATGTAATGAGTATTGCAAAGTTTGTCCACCAGAGGGTGCGCAGCAGCTCCTCTGTTAACAACACTGTGCACCACAGAACAAAACATCAGCTGACCAGAGTCTACAGGAGCCACAGAGAGTAGCTCCTGGTAGCTCTCACACTCAGTGTTCACAAAGAGTTGGTCATTTGTCACGTCAATATCATGACTTGGATAATAATAAAAATAGCCCTCATTATTTTCCTCTTACCATACCAGACTTCCTAACCCTCCCATTTTTCAATGCCTTCTCCAGGCTGAGTGGTGGAGGTTACGCTGCTGACAGACGTGATTGTAGATTTATTTCTGAAATAGTTCTAGCGAGTTGTCAAAATATATCTGTGAGCCGCTTGTCATTACAGTCGGTACTTCGGAAACGAGAGTGGACATGTAAAGGCTGACTACACAACTTTCAGCGTCGGCCGATCGCCGTGCCGTTCACACTACACAACTTGCCATCTTGTGACGGGAGTCTTGAAGTCGTTGTGGCGTTCACACTACGTGACTGATCAGTGACAGGAGGTCACACACTACATGGGCTGGTCTCCAAACCACATTTTGTCAAGAAACACACTGGAAATGTGAAACGGGAAATGAGCGATCCTGCACACGAAACAGCTGTTGTTTGTTATTATAGACCAAATGATTATATGTAAGGTAATAACTATTTAATGACAAAAAATATATATATATTTTTTTGCCTATGTAGGAGAGCCCTGTTTAAGATTATTATTATTATTATAGCAATGACATGAGATATGATATGTGGTATTATTATTATTGTTGTTATTAGTAGTAGTAGTAGTAGTGGTAGTTCTAGTTGTAGTTGTAGTAGTAGTATATTGGCAATTCCTGTTTCGTTTTATAATTATAATATTATAATAATTATGATATATTTATAACAAATCAGATATTTGTAAAATGTTTTCTGTAGTTTTATACATTAAACTTTTATTTATCAAAACTTCAATATATTTTGTTGTACTTTTGTTCAAAGTACTATTTATAACAATAAAAAAGTATCTTTTTAAACTGCATTATGTCATGGTATCTTGGTGAGGTCTCAACATAACAAATATTAGGGCGTTATGTATGTATGATTATGTTATGCGTTTCTTAAAATAAGGGGAAAAAAGAATATCAGATTTTAAAATCCTCAAATATCGAAATGAGCATCGGACTTAAAAATTCCATATCGGTCGGGCTCTAATAAATAGCCTGCAGGCTTACTGCAGCTACCTTGTGGTAAAAATGAATGAAATACAAATGAATGTCCATTTACACCGATTAGTAACGTTGATATCCTCATTGAGACTAATAGGCTGTGGTATATGGAGGGATTATTTGGTCAGAACTCAAACTAAAAGTCTAAAACTAAAAGTCGAAATCGAAAATGAATTTGGTATTTAGAATTGGGCATTTAGTCATTTAGCCATTTAGGATTGGGGTTTTGGGGATTGGGGATTGAGTCGTGTATGCAAATGAGGAGGCGTGACCCAAAGGCAGCAGGGAGGGTTTGGAAGAGCTGAGGTGCAGAGGCACTTTATGGACTGCAGGGGGAGCTCTGACTGCCAGCACACTGCCATGAAAGCAAGCAGAGGAAGTGAGCAGGGCTGGAGGGAGGACTATCATTTATAATACCATAACTTAAAGTGTACAGCATTTCTGTCCATGTGGCCTCACACACAAAGTCAACAGTGAAAGGAATGCTATCCATCTGACGAGAAAGCAGCAGACAGTACAGCAGGAAAGATATGATAACATTAGCAAGTTAGCTATATTAGGCTAACTGTTGCTGACATGCATGAGTTACGTTACTGTCAGTACATGCAGGTTTTAAATGCGTTTTTACAGTTTAGAACAGTTGTTATTTACAAAAATACATTTTAAATCTGTAAATCCAAAAGCCCTTTTCTGCTGAATTAGCATGACATTTACAGTGAAAGCAACATCTAAGTACTGTAATCGATTTTCTTCCCATTATAATTTAAAGGCATCAAATCATGTTCTATGAGTCCAATTTATGTTCATTCCCAAATATAATGTAAAACTGTCAAAGTATTTTTGTTGTTTGACTTTTACCAGAAATGTAAACCAGTAACACAGATTAAACATAAAAAAATGAAAAGTAAAGCTTGATATACCTTAAAAGTTAATGTACTAAAATGTTTTATGTAAAATATCCAATAATAACTTGCCTTTCCAAGAATTTATTAACCTCAGAGCAGTGAACAAAAACATATGTCATTTCTCAATATGCATTTTTGTAACATGTTCTTTACAAACGTTAGAATACAGATCTTGTGACAGATTAGTGATAATCTTACTGGAACTGAAAGAGGAAAGATGGAGAGAAAGAATAATAATAATGTATAATGTATAAAGGCATGAGGAAATACAACAGCAAAACAACAATTGCATACAAACAATTTTTCTTTCTTAAAGGGTCGTTTCACATATTTAGATGTGGTAATAACTAGTAAGTACAAAAAGTTTGAATCCATGCTGAGCTAAACTGGCTGCATTGGCTGCAACATATTCCTTCGGGGCAATTGTGCCCATCAAAATGATGTCCCCAAAAAGTGCTTCTTTTTGTCAGCTGCAGGCTCGGACTGTTACACCAGGTGTATGACAACATCATGGAAAGAATCCCTACGAGGGAGACACGCTTTGTTTTTAACAGGAAACTGAAGTCTTGCTGCAGGACAATTCTCGCTCTGAAATCTGGTGAGAGGCGAGTTGTTGCAGGAAATGCTGGTGGAAACGAGTAGTATGTTGTGTACGTAGAGGAACTTTATTTCCTAACGTTAACACAACAGACTCCTCTCCCCATATCTGATTCACGTTTCCACTAAATTAAATACTGCTTTACTGTTTTTGTTTACATTTTTTAAGTCATAATTTTACAGCACTTCACTGTTAATTCCACAGACATTTTTTACAGTGTACGTGTGATAACACAGTTCAGTGGAAAAGGGTGGTTTTGTCATTTGTTTTGCTCACTGGAATCCCTCAGCACTCAAAGACTTAATTATGTCATATACTAACCTTTACTTTCCTGAGCCAGTTTAACCGTCTGTCTGCCCTGTTAGGTTATCAATATGGCCTTATGGATTATTCAGATGACTGTGTTGGTGCTATCTGTCTTCAGCAGCAGCAGTCAGGGGAAGAGGGACAAGGTGCTCTACTGTTCTGGTAAGTCACAGGTGCATTCCCATCTGTTGGAGGGTAACAAAAGCATCATGTCCAAGCATGTTATGTACCCAGGTTAACAGGTTGCTACTTTAACTTCACATAAATAAAGGAGAGGCACACCTGCCAAAAAGGAACTGTTAGACAGTAAAAACTGGGCCACATGTTTGTCTGTAGTTCTTTACAGATCTTTACAGTTTTCAAAAAAAACTATTTAAAATCCTTAAACCTACTTTTTCACCCTATGCATTAAAAAACATAGGTTATTTTATTCTCCAAAACCATTGCTGCGACCTTGGGATGGGGAGCGCTGCCAGAACAGATTTCAGTGCTCAGTAGTGAGGAAGTGGGCAGATGATAACACAGATTCTAAAAGTTTGTGTAGTACTTTCATATTCGGTACGGTTTAACTCTATGAAAAGTCCAGTGAGAGAACTTCTGTTAGGAATTGGCGCTAAAGTTTAAAGATATTTTTTTCAATTAATTAATTGAAATTAATTAATTGTAAGCAGCTGCAGCTAAATGTGTGTTATGTGCACAGCATGTACAGCAGGACAATTAAAGCAGGAAGTAGCGCTGGAAGATCTAATGGATCTATACAAATAACGGTTTGTGTTATACCAATACATTAGTCAATATTAGCTTATCACAGATATATTGTAGCAGCGTCGGCCGATGAGTAACAATAAATTATGACAATTCTGCTAGAAAAACTGTCTTCATTCAGTAGTTGTCCACGACACGTAGATGTGAAATGTCCTGCATTTGACAGATACTCAAAAAAATGCTGACTTTATGTGTTTATGTTGTTATATAAATATTGGCCTATGTATTAGTACACTAAACATTTTTATCCCACGTAAGCATGGTAAAGCTTCACAGAAGTCCACTGTAACCTGTGGGACTGAAGTTTTGTACCCAGAAAGAATGATGAGTAAAAATGAAATCCAGATGGTACAAAAACAGATTTCTGTCTTTGATGTGGTGCTGATGTTCACTAAATTCCTGACAGTGAGCTGCAGCTTGTCTTGTTGTCATCACTGAAGTTTGCCTGTGTTTCACAGCATGCAAGGCAATTGTGGATGAACTGAACTTCTCAATAAGTCAGGTGGACCCAAAGAAAACCATCAACGTGGGCAGCTTTAGACTCAACCCTGATGGAACTATGGAAGACAAAAAGGTCAGTACACTTATGTGCAGCTCTAGTTTAAGTATCTGCTGAACCACTATTTGGTTATAGTCATAGGTCATAGTTATCCAAGGTGTGTTCAAGTCAAGGGCAACTGGATTTGTTGTAAGATTCGCTGGTTCTTTAGGCTTCTTCAGAGGGAAATGTCTTCAAAGAAGTCCAGTTGCCCTTAATCGGAATATTCACATTTTTGGCCAAAGGTCACATAGAATTCAACTGTATTTGTAACATAGTCATTTTCACTTTGTAAATACACATCATGTGAAACAAGAGTATTTCATTATGTAGGTATTCATATGTCATTAGTTACTCAATACATTGATATCAATGAGTCTAATTTATCGCTAATTTTGGTTACTATGAGCAATAATTAGCTATACTTACTGCAGTTACTGTGGATCAGACTCGAATCAGATATACTTTGATGATCCCTCTGTTGCCATTATCATCCAACAAATGATTTAAAATGTGTAGAATTCTAGTGATCTGTTTGGCCGGAGAGTGTGCTGGGCATTGTCTTTATGAAGTTCAAAATGATACTCATACCTTGAAGGTCTCTGGTTTCAGCTCCTACTAG
>NW_024041601.1:0-30152 GCF_014851395.1 Micropterus salmoides | reverse complement strand
GTGCAATTGGCATGCTGACTGCAGGAATGTCGACCAGAGCTGTTGTCTGTGAACTAAATGTTCATTTTTCTACCATAAGCTGTCCAGGACAGCTGCTGCAACAATCGGTTTGCATAACCAAAGAATTTCTGCACAAACTGTCAAGAACTGTCTCAGGGAAGCTCATCTGCATGCTCGTCGTCCTCATCGTGGTCTCGACCTGACTGCAACTTCGCGCAGCCATTGAAGAGGAGTGGACCAACATTCCACAATCAACAACCTGATCAACTCTATGCAAAGGAGATATGTTGCACTCCCTGAGGCAAATGGTGGTCACACCAGATACTGACTGGTTTCCGGGCCTCTTCGAGTGGCCTTTTATTGTGGCCAGCCTAAGGATGCTGTCTGATCAGCATCTTGATATGCCACACCTGTGAGGTGGATAGATTAACTTGGCAAAGGAGAAGTGCTCACTAACACAGATTTTGACAGATTTGTGAACAATATTTGAGAGAAATAGGCCTTTGTGTACATAGAGAAAGTCTTAGATCTTTGAGTTCAGCTCATGATGAATGGCTGCAAAAACAAGTGTTGCATTTATAATTTTGTTCAGTGTAGAATGGGCACTTATTTTACCCAGATGTTTTGATTTTTAATCTTCACCATATGTTAATGTGACCTCATTCCAAAGATCTTTCTTCAAGATTGTGCTAGTGGATTTCAAATTTCAAAGCTCTGCATAACATCTAATACTCAGATGATGTAAATACCTTTGTCATCTTCTCTACTGAGTTTTATTTAAAATATATGTTTCTCAGTTCCAGAAAGATCCAACTCCCAGCTTCTTTACCACATTTGGCAAGGTGGACGCATCATCAACCATGCACAGTTATCATTAAAATGATTAAAAGAGACAAAGTCAAATGACAAGAAATACACTATTGAAATGATCCTCACATATTTTCCTAAAATGTCCTGACACGCCATGTGTTCATTTCCAACTTACCTCCTCATGACCCAGCTCTATTTATGGTAAATATGATCTGATCTTATCTGACTGAGTCGCAGCAGTGGCAATCTAGCAGTTAGTAGTGTCAGTTATTAAGGGACCGGGGCTGCCAGCTTCACTTCAATCTGATAATTGGCCTACCCCAAAGATCTGCAATTACAGCACTTCATAATTAATGGCCTTCTTTCCTGAAATGATTCAACATTTGTCCTTTCACAGTTTTTTTTCTTGGTCTACAATTAAAGCTGCCACCTGAGGAAATGCGAACGCACAATTACAGCAGACATAAAGGATTGGTCATCACAGGTCAGGGTAACTTTACTACTCGTCACAGGTGGGGGTAATATGGTAAACACTGTCCTGTGGCGTTAGACTGTCTGTCACAACATTGGACATCTTTGCCATCAGGTAGGACATTGATGTTACAGAGCCACAATGAGGGAGACAAACCCACATGATAGCCAGCTGAACTCTGTGTACCAGCAGATTTCTGAGGCTTTTGTTGTATGACACTGGGTACTATTATAGTAAACAAAAAATAGACAACACCAATAAAATCATTGAATATTATGGTTCTGTAGTGATTGCCCTTTTCTCTCTCTCTATTTTTCAATCTCCTGTGACTTTTTATATAGATACCTGATGGTGGAATTCCGACTAAGATTTTTCTGAACCAAAGTCTTTTCAAAATGGAAAACAATGTTAATTACCCTCATACATTCCAAGTGTAGATATTGAGGCTTATTATTTCCCATTCCATATATTTTTCATCATTAATTTAGCTTAATTCATTGCTTTGTCAAACTAATGTAACATTCTTATTAAATGCTGCCAGAGTGTTAAGTGGTGCCTGAGCATTGCTTGTTGTGTGACCAAATACTCAGCTGGCATTGATATAAAACAGAGAAATTTAGTAAATATTTTAGAAGAAATTTTCCATTTCCACTTGCTAGATGAAAGAAATTGTCATTGCTAAATGTTCTGCAAAACCCAGAATCATGTTCATGATCAACTATGGTTAAGGTTTGGTCAGGGTTAGGTAACTAAAACACTCTTTTGACTCGTTTAAGTTTGGCCAATATCTTTGTTATGATTAATAAAAGGTGAATGTTAATTGTAGGTGTGTCACTGGACACAAACTGTGGTCTCTAGCATGAACAGCACGCCAGATGCTACTTAAGGGTACACTAATTTGAGGGCTTTATGATTAATTTATTTGTTGCCTCAACTGAGCTAGATGTATTATTCTATGAAGCATTTTTATATTCAGAGATTCAAATTAACCTCCAATTCACTTAAAACTTGACAGGGGTATAAAAACTGAGCAGTGATTTAAAGCAAACCCAGCGCAGATGAAGTAATTAAAATGGTAAGTCAATTTACAATTCTATGAAAACAGAATTTATAGCACGGCAGAATCTAAGAGGATTGGGAATTAAGAAAATGAACAAATTTGGAAACAGCTCATGTCTCATGTGACATCTGGTGGAACACACTAGTACACTAGTATGAAATATTGCTGAAGCTGTTTATGCAATGCAGGAAGAAGTACATGAGCAAAGTGTAAAATTAGCCCTGCTAACCAAACAGTTTTGCTGCTTTATGGTGGTAGTATGACTGTGGTAAAACTCTTTTCACAATTCTGCTCGCAAGCAACAATACAAGTGGCAATGCTGCTACATTATAGTACAAATGAAAACCAAAAGGCACATGATTCTTTTTTCATTTTGAACTGGCTTACTTATTGATTTCTACTCACATTAATCAATCATGCATAAGCATTACTCAAGCACACGATCACATTCGCTGTCACTTCCCCTCAAGAAAATAGGTTGCAGCTACTTACTAAGTGGCCAAATCACACAGAGGTGAACACAAATGGTCGGCACCCCATTTAGCGTCACAATAATGCTTTGTCATGCTAAGAAGTCAAATCATTTCAACTTAAGTGATAAAGATGAGGATGAGCAATGATCTTCAAAATGAGGTGAATTTGATAAATGTATGTGTGTGTGTGTTCATTTGGTTGGGTATTGAGCACATAATTTATTCAATGACTCACTTGTACTCCGCAGATTCAGGCACAATTACATGAGCCTCCATGCTCCGCATCAGCACAGTGAATTTTCTGTGCCTCATTTTGTTAAAGTCTCTGAATAAACCTAGTTTCCTAAAGGAGGGGTACTGAAAGCACAATTAATCCCATTGTGGGGTTGAGAGCTCTTTCCAAAACAGGTGCAACATCTACCTGAACCCTTTGCTTTTTGACTATGAGGTCAGCTGCTTGCAATCAGTTCTTTGCCATTCTACCTGAGGGCTAAGGCCGTACTCACAACAAGATGAGGCACAGAGGCACTGTGAAGTCAAGGTTTACATCACCATGCGCACAAAAAGCAGTAAAGAACTGGGACAGCTGAAGAACACAACGATGAGCCTTGCAAAGACCATTTGTTTGTTATGCATTTCAGAAGACAGGTAAGAGCCCACAGTCATAAAAGTTTGGGGTGGGATAAACTTCTTCCTTTACGTCCATCAGTTTACTTTCTGTTTATGTTGCAGACAGGTGAGTCATCTCATTAGTTGTGTATTCAAGTTCACCAATTAACAAGGATAAAGCTGAAACTCATCAAGGCGTGGGTGTAGTGGTGAGGCTTAAAATCCGAGTGGCTCTCCCTGCCCATGGTAGTTCTGCCACTAGTTTTAGCGTATTTGCAATCTTAATAGAATTTTTTAATTATACAAGCACAAAGTGTCTATGAAGATTCTCAGTCATCCAGGTCATAGTTATCCAACGAAGGTTAAATCAAGGGCAACTGGACTTGGTTGAAGATACTGGAAGACGTTTTGTCCCTCATCCAAAGGACTTCTTCAATTCTGACTGACTGGCAGGGAAACTCAGCTATTTCCAGCTATTACCACTGAGGTTAAATAGCCAGGTTAAATTTTTTCTTGTCAGAGAATAAAACTTTCTTCCACCTTTCAGTGTCCCATGTTTGGTGCTCCCTTGCAAATTCCAAACAGGCAAGTTTGTGGCGTGGGAGGAGACGTGGCCTTGGAAGACGTTTTTTGTTCTTGAAGCCCTTCTCTCGCAGATGACGTCTTATGGTTATTGGTCTACAGTCAGCATCAGTAAGTGCCTTAATTTGGGTCGAGTATCGACCTGTGTCTTCACGGACAACCCGTCGGATCCTGCGGCTCAGTGCAGGTGAAATTTTTTTGGGTCTACCACTTGACTTTTTTGTCCCATAAATCTCAGGATCATTTAAGAAATGTAAAATGGCAGCGATGGCGCGTTGCTTGCTTGTGGCCTTGCTTGTGCAGCTCAACAATCCTGCCACGTTCAACGAGAGAAAGCCTTTTTGCCTTTGCCATCAGGAGATCATGACAGTGTGACTGCCTGAAGATCAATGACACGAAAGCCATATTTTTGTGCAAATTTTACCTTTTTATGTCTTAAACTTTGATCAGCTGATGAACAGCCTGTTTGAGTTTAAATGCAGTTTTCAATAAATTGCCTACTCTCTATTTTTTGTCTCTTGCTCCTGATTCTTTTTGGCATTTTGAAGCAGTACTTACAAGCAGTCTTAGCTGCAGTCCTCCAACGAAGGTTGAGGTCAAGGGCAACTGGACGGTTGAAGATACTAGAAGACGTGTCGTCCCTCGTCCAAGAGACTTCTTCAGTTCTGACTGACTGGTAGGGAAACTCAGCTATTTAACCTCTGTGGGATTGCTAGGATTGTCGATACCACTGGTTCGTTAATGCTCCTGGCTGTGGTAACGGCAGTCATCATGGTCGTTAGAGCCACCTCGGGCCAAATCTGAATGACCATCGTTGGTATCCTCACCTCAGGCCAAGAGGAAATGCTTGTTAAGTTTCCTGGTAAGTGATGAAAGGACAGCATTGTAAGTGGGGGATAAGTGGGGGATAAGTGGTGGCGTAGACCCCCTCCTCTGTTCAGCCACAGCTTCTCAACCAGGGTGTAGATAGCTTCCCTGACACCTCTTTCAAACCATCCATCTTCTCTGTCAAAAATGTGGACCTGGTGGTCCTCAAACGAGTGTCCTTTATCGTTCAGATGTAAATAAACTGCTGAGTCTTCACCGGAGGAGTTAGCCCTTCTGTGTTGAGCCATGCGTTTGTGTAGTGGTTGTTTATTTTACCCAATATTTAGCTCTGTGCATTCCTCACTGCATTGGATCGCTTACACTACATTGCTTTTCTTGTGTTTGGGTGTGCAGGCTTTGGGGTGTACCAGCATCTGTCTTAGCGTGTTCTTGGGTCTAAAAAACACAGGGATGTGGTGTTTGTTAAAAATCCTCCTGAGTTTCTCTGATACTCCAGACACATATGGAATCACAATGTTGTTGACCTTTTTCTCCTCATCCCCTGTAGTGTTGGTCTTCTTCCTGGATTTTGTGGCTGTTTTCACAAAGGTCCATTTGGGGTATCCACAGGCTGTAAGTGCCCCTTCAGGTGATTCTGTTCCTACTCTCTGGCTTTTGCACATGTTGGCATGTGGTCCACTCTGTGGTGCAGGGTTCTGATGACCCCTATCCTATGTTCCAGTGGGTGGTGGGAATCAAAAAGTAAGTAATGGTCCGTGTGCGTGAGTTTCCTGTAAACCCCAATTTGCAGGCTCCTGTCCTCTTTAGTGTGTACAGCACAGTCCAGGAAGGCCAAACTGTGACATCTTCTTGTGTGAACTTGATGTTACTGTCCACGGAGTTGATGTGTTCTGTGAAGGCTTGCACTTCCTGGGTTTTAATTTTGTCATCCACATACCTGTAGCAGTGGCTCGGTGCTGTTCTCCTGAAGGAGTTGAGGGCTTTGCTCTCCACTTCTGTTAGCCACAGTCAGTGACACTGAGGAGCCCATGGCACACCCATGCTTTTGTCTGTAGAATCCTCCGTTGTACTGGAAATAAGTGGTGTTTAGACAGAGGTCGAGTAATTTACACATCTGGTCAGGGCTGAGGCTAGTTCTGTTGTCCAGGGTGTTGTCTTGTAGGAGCCGTTTCCTTAGGGATTCTGCTGCCTCCGTGGTGGGGATGCAGGTGAATAAAAAAGTCAAATCATAGGCCACCATGGTTTCATCTGGGTCCAATTTCAGTCCTCAAACTGTGTTTATAAAGTCAATGGAGTTTTGGATGTGGTGAGGCGTGTTACCAACCAAAGGGGCTAAGATGGTAGATATTTGTTTGGCAGTGTTGTAGGTTTATGCTGCTGATAATTGGCCTGAGTGGGGCTCCTTCTTTGTGTATTTTGGGTAGTCCATATATGCAAGGAATGGCTTCTGCAGGATACAAACTGTAATACTGTTCCCGGGTGATGTAGTTTTCTTTCTGAAGCTATTGTAGACATTCTATGGCAAACGATCCCACAGGAATTAAATAGCTGAGCTTCCCTACCAGTCAGTCAGAACTGAAGAAGTCTCTTGGATGAGAGACGAAATATCTTTTAGTATCTTCAACCAAGTCCAGTTGCCCTTGACCTCAACCTTCGTTGGAGAACTATGACCTGGATGACTAAGAACCTTCACAGACATTTGTTAGCTGCAGGTATACATTGCTGCTCCAGCCTCTGTGGGTTGAATGCTTTAGTCTGTTGAACCTCTAACCACATCCCAGAGCACAGTCAGGTGAGGTTGTACTTGTGACCACACCAGCGTCAGCACATTTATTTGCCTGGGTGCAGATACTTTTTAAAGGGAAGAGCTTTGAGCTGCCAGGTCTTGTTCGTGCTCAGTCCACGAAACACACAGACAGATCTTGGACACTGTTTAAAAGCATATTGGTGTAGAAGGTTTACTGTGCAGCTCTAGTAATTGGGCATCACCTCATACCTTCATGAGATTTCACCATCTAGACATGATAGCCTTGAGTGTGGAACATGCCGTCCTGTCCGTAAACGCAGGTGTGACCTCCATCTCTGCCAAGCTACTACTGATGTTATTTCATGTCCCCTGTTGAATAGGTTTTCTCTTTTCTCCAATTCAGGCAACTTACACTGAACTTTAATTGTGGCCAGCCTAAGGCACACCTATGCAATACCCATCCTGTCTGATCAGCATCTTGATATGCCACACGTGTGAGGTAGATGGATTATCTTGGCAAAGGAGAAGTGCTCACTAACACAGATTGACAGATTTGTGAACAATATTTGAGAGAAATAGGCCTTTTGTGTACATAGAGAAAGTCTTAAATCTTTCAGTTCAGCTCATGATGAATGGGGGCAAAAACAAAAGTGTTGCGTTTATCATTTTTAATATTTTTTTTCAGTGTAATATAACTTTACTAAAACTCTGGTAGGCCTAGAGTCAAGTTGAGGGAATGTATAAAGAATGTTAAGGTTTTGCCTTCCCAGGTGATGTTCAGAGGCCTGTAGGTTGTTGGTATAGACTCCACACTAGATCTGTGTTGTGCTTCTGTCCTACGGTGAAAGTGTTACTTTCCCAAACTGACTGAAAGTGCATTAGGTACTTCATTCTCTTAAGCAGAAGAAAATCCTAACATCACTTAATTTAAAGATTTAAGGCCTAATTAAAGCACTACATGCACGTTGAATCTACTGAATATTCTGCATTATTTTGAAATACTTAACCAATATATAAATGAAGAAATAAAACCAACCATGTCCAGCATACAATCTGTGGAAACAATCGATTTCTTCTACTTGCTTTATCAGCCTGGACAGTTTCTGAGCACTAAACAAGCTTCACCCAGGCTCTCCGGCTTGTCTCGTCCATGCTGGCCTCGGTCCATCCAGCCCAGATCAGCCATTGCATCGGATTATCATTGACAGGAAGTCTGGACCTGCTGAGAGAGGCACTTTCCCTCCTGATTCTCGATCTGACATTGGGACTGACAACAAACAACTCTTTTCCACAGGGAGCGCAGTGCTCCATAATCCATACTGACCTTCCCTGGCTGCAATTCAGCTTTATTTTTAGTCAGGCTGAATAGGAGAAACCTAACAGTGTTTTGTTGCTGCAGAGAACATTGCAACAATTTTCCCGGAAGCGCTCCACCTTACCACCACTTTTATATTGATGAATAGCAACAAATGACTTAAGCTGTCTTTATGACTCAAAATTACTCCTCATCCTTCTGATCACAGTACATGGACATTTCTTATACACATACTGGGGCAGACAATAGGACATATTACAACAATATGTTGTACTTATGTTTATAAAAAAGGGCATAAAGTAGGACTTAGTAAACGGTTTACAGGTAAGTCATAAAGGTCATTATTTTTTCCCTGTTTTTACATTTACATTTATTCATTTAGCTGACGCTTTTATCCAAAGCGACTTACAATTGCTATATATGTCAGAGGTCGCCTCTGGAGCAACGAGGGGTTAAGTGTCTTGCTCAGGGACACAATGGTGGATGGGTCACAGTGGGGGATTGGACCCGGACAGTTTCTGAGCACTAAACAAGCTTCACCCAGGCTCTCTGGCTTGTCTCGTCCAGACTGGCCTCGGTCCTCAGTCCTTACACAACTTTTTGAAATTGTGTAAGGACAAGGTTGCTGTAATAAATTTTTTCATTATTTCATTGTTTTTTCTTGTTGTCAACAAGTCCAGTGAAAAAAACAAATACCAACAATGATCAGACTGGTGTTCAAAAAACTATGAAAACACATCAATGAGCCCACCTTAAACACTCACTAGTGAACTGAATGTGTACAGATGAAAAATCTCTTTAGTAGGAATAAATAATGAGCTCAGGGTTTGTGAACCGCGTCGGTAAGGCATAAAGTATTGAGAGACAGAATTTGACATTGTTGGTTTTGGTCTTTACATGGGATTTGTTGTGGATTGGCATTCATTGTAATTTGACTTACAGTATTTTTAAATGTGATGATGTTTGTCTTATTTTGTCAACCCCCTCTAATTTTGCCAACATTGTGTAATGTTGTAAGGTACTTGAGCACATAGATGCAAAAGATCTGTAACTCTAATGCGGCCATAAAGCAGCCCTCCTCACTGATTTGCAAAACTGCCCACAATGGCATAATACAACCAGATATATTAAAGGGACAGACAGTATAGAGAAACTTCTCTGAGGATTGACAAATGTATTTTGTGTCACAGTGTATAGTATACATGATCATACTCTCCAACCCTAAATTCAGCAGTGTAAAAACGTCACATACAAAAGAATATGAAGATTTCCTTATTCGCTTATTTAACATATTTACCCTTACAAGTATGGATGTCTTGGCCACACACATTTTTCTCCCTGAATGCACATAAGTCAAGTAACCCCACACTCAGCTCAATCTCCTCAACTGTGGACACATTCATCTTCAGACTGATTATAATCTGTGGAAACAAAATGGATAACCATTTAAGACAATCTCCCTGTCCCAAAGAATGACAAAACATCTGTTTGCCTTTAATAATGTTACTGCTAACTCTCCTTTAAACAACAACATGCTTAAAAAAGGATGCTGTGTTAATGGATATGCCGTGTTTTGCTTTTTCAAACATTCCATAATTATTACAAAGACTCCTCTGCTATTTGCATACTTTGGTTGAACATCAGGGATTGTCTAGAGACCAGAGCGCCTCGAGAAAATTAAATGAAACTTTGTGACAAAGATAATTCGGTGATTAATATTTTGGAATGTTAATATCAGAATAAGTAGGTGAGAAGAAAAACGGCGGCTTCACCTAAAAAGAGGAACTCTATTGCTGCCGCAGTGTGTGTATGTGTGTCCAGTGCAACTATGTGTGTGTGTGTGTGCCTCTGTGTGGTTCATAGCTGTGTGCTTTCAAGCAGCTGCAGTGCTTTCAAGTCTCAGAGAGTAGAAAGTACAGAACCAAGAAATGGAGAACAGGGGGAGTAAATGTTAAAATTACCATATTGATGGATGTTACAAAATAGGGGCTTCATCTTTTTCATCTGAATTTCAATGATGCATAATCATAATGGTCATTTGCTTTGCCTATTTGCATAGTTCCCAGAATTATTCAATTTTTAGGTCATTTTACCAACAAAAAGACATGAAGAAAGAAACTATGTTTTTATGTGGGTCATGATACATGTCACAAACTAGCACATGCTGCAGTACACCTGAAGCGGTGAACACACATGAAGATTTTTTTTTAATAATGCCTGTGAAAAGAAAATGCATCACACTGGTTCATAGATTGACACAGATTTGTGTCACTAATCGCCTTGACTACACAGTCAGATCACATTTTGAGTCGGAAAAAATCTAATCTTCACAACCTGCAAGCCAACATGTGACAAGTGTCCACCTTGACTTGCCATTTTTCCATTAACCAATACAGACTCTCCACAATCTTGAAAAACGAGGCCAAATTGTGCTCGTTTTAAATGTGTTCCTGGCTTGACCACAACATATTTGTTGAACCATTGGCTTCAAATTCTAATGCAAGCTAAATGCAATTGCTTTAAATCTGCAGTAGGAAATTCTTTAAAAAATATCTTTGTGTCATATTTTCTAAAACTTCCACTATCTCACAAAAGTAAGTACACCCCTCACATTTTTTGTAAATATTTGATGATATCTTTTCATGTGACAACACTGAAGAAATGACTCTATGCTACAATGTAAAGTAGTGAGTGTACAGCTTGTATAACACACCCTCAAAATAACACGTCACACAGCCATTAATGTCTAAACCACTGGCAACAAAAGTGAGTAAGTGAAAATGTCCAAATTGGGCCCAATTAGCCATTTTCCCTCCCCAGTGTCATGTGTGTCGTTAGTGTTACAAGGTCTCAGGTGTAAATGGCAAACAGGTGTGTTAAATTAGGTGTTCTCACTCTCACACTCCCTTATATTGGTCACTGGAAGTCCAACATGGCACTTCATGGCAAAGACCTCATTGAGAATCTGAAAAAAAGAATAGTTGCTCTACATAAAGATGGCCTAGTCTATAATATGATTGACAAGAACCTGAAACTGAGCTTCAACTCGGTAGCCAAGACCATACAGTGGTTCAACAGGACAGGATCCACTCAGAACAGGCCTCGCCATGGTCAACCAAAGAAGTTCAGTGCACGTGCTCAGCATCATATCAGAGGTTGTCTTTGGGAAATAGACATATGAGTGCTGCCAGCATTGGTGCAGAGGTTGAAGGGGTTGGGGGTCAGCCTGTCAGTGCTCAGGCCATACGCCACACACTGCATCAAATTGGTCTGCAAGGCTGTCGTCCCAGAAGGAAGCCTCTTTGAAAGATGATGCACAAGAAAGCCCACAAACAGTTGCTGAAGACAAGCAGACTAAGGACATGGATTACTTGAGCCATGTCCTGTGGTCTGATGAGACCAAGAAACTTATTTGGTTCAGACGGTGTCAAGCATGTGTGGCGGCAACCAGGTGGAGAGTTCAAAGACAAGTGTGTCTTGCCTATAGTCAAGCATGGTGGTGGGAGTGTCATGGTCTGGGGCTGCATGAGTGCTGGGGAGCTACAGTTCATTGAGGGAATCATGAATGCCAACATGTACTGTGACACACTGAAGCAGAACATGATCCCCTCCCTTCAGAGACTGGGCTGCAGGGCAGTATTGCAACATGATAATGACCCCAAACACACCTCCAAGACGACCACTGCCTTGCTAAAGAAGCTGAGGGTAAAGATGATGGACTGGCCAAGTATGTCTCCAGACCTAAACCATATTAAGCATCTGTGGGGCATCCTCAAACAGAAGGTGGAGGAGCGCAAGGTCTCTAACATCCACAGCTCCGTGATGTCATCATGGAGGAGTGGAAGAGGACTCCAGTGGCAACCTGTGAAGCTCTGCTGAACTCTATGCCCAAGAGGGTTGAGGCAGTGCTGGAAAATAATGGTGGCCACACGAAATATTGACACTTGGGCCCAATTAGGACATTTTCACTTAGGGGTGTACTTAATTTTGTTGCCAGTGATTTAGACATAATGGCAGTGTGATGTGTTATTTTGAGGGGACAGCAAATTTCCACTGTTATACCAGCTGTACACTCACTACACTACTTTACATTGTAGCAAAGTACCATTTCTTCAGTATTGTCACATGAAATATATAATGAAATATTTACAGAAATGTGAGGTGTGTACTCTCTTGTGAGAAACTGTATCCTGACAGTTGTACAACTGAAAGACCATCTGAAAAAAAAAATTAAATAATCAGGTTCTTCTGGCTGCTCCTAATGCCTAATTTGCAAGAATCCAGCGCTCCCTGAACAAAACAACTAACCAGAGCCAGGAGCAGTCTCTACCGCAGTGTCAGTCACTGCTTGTGAAGCCTGGGATGCTCTGTACTGGGGCTGTGAAGTGTCGGAGGGTCGTCTTTGAGAAGACGAGTCGTGCAGAGAGACTGGTGTCCTGGCGAGGCTTTTGCTGGGGAGAGCAAGCCCTAAGTGGGTAACTGGCTCCTGTTTGTGGGTTTGGTGGGCGGGGCTTAGCAGAGTGATACAAGCAGCTTTAATGCAATAGTAGTGTTTTGTGACTATTAACTATTGTAGTTTAGAATGGTCACATTCACTTGGTTGATATTCTGATACAGGAAGTTCATAGGAGGTCCATTGGCCAAAGTATACCTGGAGTCACAAAAATATTTAGCAAATATAAAACAAATATCTGCAAATCTACAAACAAATTCCACATATGTGAATACATTAAAATAATTTACATATAAATAAAAAGCCTTTGTGAAAATCTTATTAATTTCTAAATACAACTTTTGAAAAGGCATTTGTAAATCCAGTTTTTATTGTGCAACGAAAAAGCATTTGTGGATCTCAATTCCGCATTTGGAAATATTTTCAGATTCATTTTATATTTGCAGAATATTTTTGTGAGTTTTACAAATATTTTTTTGTATTTGTTGAAGGTGTTTTAAATTACAGATTACACAGATTGTCAATCTGTTCACACAAATAATGAGACAAATCTATCTCCATACAATTGTCAATGCGCTCTAGTAGAGGAGTTACGTAATGGCAACCGTAAACATTTTAATATATCTGGGATCTACTAATATATAATACTGGTATGCCAACTGTTTGGTCAGGCTCTAGTTATGATTGAAAAATGAATCTCAGCAGAACTGTAAGTCTCTAGCCACTATTACTTGCTTCACAGTTTCACATACAAATCAGACCTCTTGACACAAGTGACTTGACTTGCAGCTATCACATACTGTACCACTCAATGACTTGTAGCTGTCTTTGTATTTCTGATTCTTTTACTTCACTGTCAAAGATACTTGAGATAGAGAAGAAGAGATTTTATGTGGTCACACTCACCTGTGAATATGATTCAGTGTTGTCAGTGTATATTTCAACAAGATTTTGTCACATTGCTCCTTTGTTTAAATAAAAATACCCAATGTTGCCAAGACACTCTTTAACCTCGCTGCTTTGATGTTTTCCACAAAACAGTGCTATAGAAACACTCATCTTTGTGTTTGCATAAACTGTCCATGGATAGGCTGCTGCAGGTTCCTCGCTAACATCTCCATAGCAACACGTTGTCATCTGTGTTTAAGTCAGTCTGTGTAGCAGTAGTGTCACAGGGAAATACAGCCTCAGTACACATCACAAAGTGACAGTGCAATTTACTTTACTCCCTAATCCTGTTTTCCCCCTCAAAGAAGCATCAGCACCTGCATTACAAAAAGGAAACTGAGAAAGTATTCTCAGTAACTCTAAAAGCTTTTTTGACAAAATTGATATTTTGGTTTCTGATTGTAAATTGAAGTCTATATAGGATCAGATGGACTGGTTACAGTGTCTTCTCCATCATCAATTTCTCCAAAATCACCATGTATTTGCACTTTGCCTATGGCAGCCCAGGAGCCTATTTTGAAATTCATAACAACAACCCAAGCCACATAAATAGATGTTGTCATGGTCTTATATCATGGCACAGACAGCTCATCCAAACACCGCAAAGTGAATCTACATAATCTATCAATACGCTGTAAAGCTTTGGGCCTTCAAGAAAACTCAGGAGATCAATACTTCGCTGCAGGTATTGACAGGACTTTAAATGGTGGCTTAACACAATGTGAAAACTCTGGAAACATTTTTCACAGTCCCCCATTATTCTGTTGCACATTTGTTTCAAAGACACGACCTATTCATTCAGGTGACTGGACTTCTCTGCAGAGGACTGGAGGCATAAATGGAGTGACTTTTAGGGAAAGTTAATCTAAATCTGTTCATTGTGTCATGTTGTGATATAAACTGCTTCACTGAGCACTGAGTAGCTGTAATCATACGTGCATCATCCAGAATTTGCTAAATGGCCATAATGGACAACAGCATGTGTGTCTCAAGGATCAAAATGAGGTGGCAGGGACTGCTGATGCAATAGCAATCAAGTTGATTGGACGCTGGCTGCTTAGATTATCAATTAACAATAACAACAACAATTTACTTAGCAGTCCAGCTACCAGAATGCTAGCAAAGAATATAAGGTAGAGCTTGATTAAAAACTATTCAGTTCTAGTTTTCACAACTCAGATATAAGTTTGGCCATTACTTCTATTAATTTTAACACTGGAGAAGTTAATTGCAGAGATCTAGGTACGCAGCACATCATTAAAAACCCAAAACCCAAACTAAACCGTAATTGCTATACTACATACTAATTCTATAGGATGTACTATACTAAATATAGTAAAGTGTTTTGCAGTTAATTAAATACATACAAATTAAATACACTCTTTTATACTAACAGGAAATGATGAAGTATTTCCATCAGACGTCAGTCAAACTGTGACTTCAAGATACCTCTGACAATTAAACTTAAGTGGCAGCAAATTCTTTTTCAAAAAATATATGTTATTTTTTGTAGTCTGAGGTGTTCCAGGAGCTCTTTCACCTTCTTCCGAAATTTGTTTTATTCATTTAGTTCAGCTCCGCTATTTCAAGTTTCGAGTTTTTGGCTACAACAGTGGCATGGCTCCATGGTCCACTTTAGTCCAGACTAAAATGTCTCAACAAACTATTTTATAGATTGGCATGAAACTTTGTACAAACATTCATGCTTCCCAGAACATCCCCTGACTTTTCCTCTAGCTCCATCATGAGTTTGACATTTTTGGATTTTATTTGATGGATGGCCATGAAATTTGGAACAGATATATATGGTCCCCAGAGGGTGATTATACTTTGGTACCTATCTTTTCCTCCAGTGCCACCAGCAGGTAATTTTTTCACCTCCATCCATCCATCCATCCATCGTCAACCGCTTATCCTGCAGGGTCGCGGGGGGCTGGAGCCAATCCCAGCTGACATCGGGAGAAAGGTGGGGTACACCCTGGACAGGTCGCCAGTCCACTGCAGGGCCACAACTCATCACTGCAACACATCTAGGCCTCCTTGAGGTTGACATTTGTTGTTTTAAGTAAAATATTACAATTATTGGATAGATTTCTATGAAACAATTATGTCGCCCTTTAGATGAATTGTAACAACTTTGGTGAGCCCTTCATTTTCAATGTGGGGCTACCATTGGGTCATTTTTTAAATTTGTGCAATACTTACCAAATACTATATATATAGTATACCAAATAACTTAAAACTGACATCCTCATCACTCTGCTGCACTTAGTGCTTATAAGCAAATATTAGCCACACCTAATTAGGTTTTTTTTTTTTAACATTGCTTAGCACCAGCATGTTAGCATTGTCATTGTGAGCTTGTTAGCATGCTGATTTAGCATTTAAACAAAAACAGCTCTGAGACTAATGGTGTGTTCCATTTCACATGGGAAGTCGGAATTTCCGAGTTCAAAGACGGAAATTTCAAAGATGCCCCAAGTCCCAAGTCGGATTTTTGACTTGGAAAGTCGGGAGAACCGCGCTTGTGATCCAGGATGGTTTCTCTGAGTATCAACAGTTAGTGAAAGCTGTTTATACTGTTTATTAGCACTTCTGTGTAATTGTGTCTCATAGAAATTTTTGTAGACAAAGTGCTGTCCAACGTCTGTCTGTGAACGTCTTGCTCCAGTGTTTAGTATGAGTAAATACCACACAATGCGTTTTTTTCAACCAGCATAACAATGGCTAACCTGGCTAGTTGTAAGCAATGGCTGGCTGAGCGAGGTTTTCTGACTTGTTAACTGGAACGACGTCATTCCTAGCTCCGACCTCCAACTTCCGTGGTAAATAGAAATATATGTTACTTTTGCAGTGTGAACACACTAAAATCAAAAACTACTTAGAATTTGTTTTTAATAGGGTTTGGAACCCATTTTTTGTGCAGTTGTCGTCATCGTTGTCGTCACCACCAGTACTTTCTTACGTTTGCAATGACTAAATTTTACCTTCAACTGATGTTGTTTAGATAATTTGGCTTAACTGTTTGCTTGTGTTCCTTGCCCTGTCAGACTTTGTGTTGTCCTCTTGGTCCTAGATCTCAAGCAATTACTTTGGTGCATATGATATGATCAAATCTGACAGAAAGGAGGGTTGAATTTCAATGACATCATAAAACTGCTCTTCTTAAACACACACAACATTATGAGCTTAGCGCCATGATAATCACACAACACAAACAGCTTTTTTTCACTGTTCAATCTTAAAAATGCACTCCATCAGACCATTCTTCTGTATTGTTCCAGAAAACCTGTGGAGAACTGCCTGGATAACCAAGGCTAATGTAATATAATAATAATAATAACTAAAACAATGAAGGTTCTAACTTATTTATATCAACAACTCAACTCATGTGTCTTGAATTCAATTAAGAATTCCACCCATGTCAGACCAAGTACACGAAGTGCCATATTGGCAGCTAAAAATCCCACATTAACTCATTACTTCTGATTTCCCTTCTGTGGGTGAAAGTAGACAACATCTGAGGATTTTGAGAGATTACTCATCAAGACTGTACAGTCAATATGCAAGGAAACTAATGGTTTAATGGTAAACGCTAATATCCAGGCTGTTTTATAGCGCAGTGATAAACTTGACTTGTTAAGAGTCACATTTCAGTATCTCATTAGCATTGCAAAAATACAATATATTATCTTTCTGAAACAGAGCCCTTTCCTGACAAATGCCATTAATATGAAAAGAGCAACTCACCTTCAGCTGCCTTTTCTTTTCAATTGAAAGGGATTTATACCCTTTACTATAAATGTACTGAAGCAGTGCCAAACATAAAAGACCTTACTATTTCTTATTTGCTGCCTTTAAATAATTTGTTGAGACTGCAACAAACTATCAATTTTAATAATTTAAACCATCATATTTTCTTTCTGTTAACTTTCAAATTAACTGTTGTAGAACATCAAAACACTGCATTAATTTAGTGAGAAAAATGTTGACAACTAGAAATGCTATACCTACCTGTTGTTGCCTCATGCTTTCTCAATTTATGTCTCTCAGCAATGAAGGTTAGTGTCTAGTAAGGAGCAACAAGTATTTGACTAAAGAATTTTTGCCAATGGACATAAATACTCAGGGGTGAGGGTCCTTCTGGGACAACACAAATCTCCCACATTCATCCTGATTATCACCACTTAATTATTATTTATCTACTGTCAAGTGATGCAAATTAACATAATAGACAGCACAAATTGCTGGAAAACAGTGGAGTGCTGTGTTTGTTTACCCCAAAAGGTCTAATTATTTGCAGAATCTGTGCTCATCCCCTGTCCCAACCCCAACCTTTAAACAATTAAACCAAAGCTTTCGACACAGCTTTTTTTGTTTTATTTTGACATTTTGCTATCTGTTATGTTGTGTGTCCCAGCATGATGCGGACCCCATGGAGCATGATGAGCAAATAAGAAGAGAAAAACATCTTGGACCAACATGAAAGGGCGAGGAGTGAGAAGGAATGTCTCGATCTGGAAACGCCGTCTCACACGGTGAGAGCCTCAAGGTATTCCACTCTGCACTTGAAAAGACTAAAAACTGACAACTTCTCCCCTTTTGCTGCCTATGATGTGCATCTTGCAAGCTTCTAAGCACAGGCAGTTTAGGAGAAGTCAACGAGAAGCCCAGTGGATCGCTGTTGAACTAGGAACAGCAAAGGCTGTGCTGAAGTGCTGGGGGAATATGGGCTAAGTGGGCTGTGAAGGGTTGGAACACACGGAAGTGGAATTTGGCAGGTTGACACTGCTATTTACATATGTCGATGGTTATAAATGTGTGAAAGATGGAGTCATTCAGAGTTTACAGTCAGATATATTAAACTGCATGGCTGATCAAAGATTATTATAGAGACTAAGCCTCGTCTTGAGTAAGTGCTCAATTTGTAGTCACAAACAGCTGGTAAATTGCGTCTAACGCCTTCTTTACACACAATCATTGAAAGACTAAAATATCCTAGATCAGGGGTTCTTTACCTTTCTGGCAGTCCGACCCCTTTCTGAAGTTGAAAACATTTCACGACCCCTCTCCCCACGGATCCAACAGAATGCGTCTTTTTAAATTTTATTCTATAGAGGGTATGCCATGACGTCACAGAACGCATTTACGCTCACTGAGTGGCAGAAAGACGAGCAGCAGTGTTAGCTCGAATCAGCTAAAACACAGACAACACACCTAAAATGGGAAAGAGCTGGACCACTGGTTCTTTGGTAAGCAGTAAGGATCAATGTCGAGTCCGACATTTAAGTTGAGCAAATAATCACTTGTTTTACTCCCAGTTTGCTAAACGCAGCCATGGTACCAAGATGTTTTGCTACTCAGTCCGGCATGTTTGTGAAGGGGAAGTGACATCAACGCATACCCTCTATTGGCAGTGAGCGTTCTGCACGTTGTTAATGCGCCCCGGGCCTCAGCCTTGCAAATTATAATACTGTATTGTCCAGAGACTGCAACAGTCTGTCTCCGACTCATCCTAAAATAAGCCTTAAACCGACCATCATTAAGACGAAGCCCCTGGACCAACTGGTAGGCTACTACTACAGCGGTGTCTCCTCTTTCTGAGGGTCTCATGTGCCCACACAGATCTTGCTTTCTCCCTGTGTCCTGCGTGTTTGTACACCTCACACACTCAAAACAATGCCAGAGTAGGCACTCTCCGTTTGTCTGTTTTTTTTAAAAGCAGATGTTTTTAACAACAAAAGACACAGACCTGTGAGATGTGATCAAGTTTCTGCTAATATGTTATTACTTAGCGGCAAACCAAAGATTACAGATTGCTGGCGCAGATTCGGTGGTTGCCTAGCAACATTAAAAAAATATATTTGTGTCTACAGCAGTATTCTCGTGACCCCCCTGGGACCAGGTTGCGACCCCCAGGTTATGAAACCACTGTCCTAAATAATATAAAGGCCCGAAGGACAAAAAGTCCAAGTTACACATTGTCAAAAAATAGGCACAGCAGTTTGAGACTACAAAAAAAGCAATATTTTCCTGTTGATTTGTTCGTTCAGTCTCTAATATATCAGAAGGTGACATTAAATGGCTTTATTTGTCAGGTAAACAGTACAAAACTCAAATATTTTATTCAAAGCTACTCTAATAAATGTCTTCATATTGACAAGGTATCAAGTGCCTGTGTCATGTGAAAGGGGTCACTCGCAATGATGAAGACACAAAGAATTATCACCTGATTTTTGCAGTGTTTTAGTTTCTTGTTCTTTCTAGTTGTTGCACTTGCTTGATGTTTGGCTATGTTAGCAAAGTAAGCGGCTTGCTAGTTTTTGATTATAATGTAACCATAACAAATGCACATGTACACCTGTCCTTATTTACAACAGCAGTGAATTACACTCTGAAATGTTAGAGGCACCAAATCACACACCTTGCAAAATGTTGTTTTATTCTCACCACTCTCATAAACCTGGTTTTCGGACATGCTGGCAGTTTATTTTTCAGCACAAAACCTCTAATAAACAGACAGCCATTTGTTCAGCACCTAATAGCAAACGAACACAGTTTTTAATTAGCCAGCGAACACTGGAGCAAGATAAAGAGATATTTTTCTCTAGTGTGTTGGTGGAGACCAAACCAGAGCTACAAGTACTTATTTTCATCAGGCTAATAACAACACTTCAGATGAATGCTAATTTGAATGCTTCTCGCTGCTCAATGTGTAAGTAAACAAATTCACTCAATTATTTCCACTATGGAAAAAAAAGTGTCCAGCATGGACCCTACTTTTGTTCTAAATCTGACAACGCAAAGCATTATGCATCACAATCACCTGAGTTATAGTGCAAAAGAGTTTAAATGCCTGCTTTAGTGCTCACTAAATGGTGGAGAGACCCGGGTTCAATTCCCCACTGTGACACATCCACCAATGTGTCCCTGAGCAAGACACTTAACCCCTAGTTGCTCCAGAGGTGTGCAACCTCTGACATATATAGTTGTTTTGGATAAACGCGTCAGCTAAATCATTAAATATAAAGTGGAAACTACCTGATTTCGGACACATCCATACTCAGAACCTATGCCCAACCACTGTTGGAAAGTAAGAAAAGATCAATGTATCAAAAATACACCATATCAAGTAAAAGGTTGAGTTGACTGAAAGGTTTTCAGAATTTTACAAGGTTAAAAACTGATTCATTGGAGCTTCAATGTCACTTGGACTATGTCAGCATTTGACATTTGATGGTAAAAGCCACCATTTTGCACTCAAAGCCGAAAATAATTTAGTAGTGAAAACAAGCTGGTGTGTGCAGTGTATGAGTTTTGTGATCAACAGTAGCCCTCTTGCATCAAACTGAGCGCAGCCACTGTTGTGATTACAAGCCTACACAGGGGTAACGTTAGGGCCCTTGATTCCGCCTGTGCTATAGTAATCAAAAAGTCTGGCCTTATTCTGCCATATCCATCTCCCACTTACTGGAACACTCTTAATTGATGGATGAGGACGTTATGGGAAATGGCAGGAGTTGTTAAGCCGGTGATTTTCCTTCAAATGAATCTGCCACTTGGCTGGTGGAGGAAAGGATGAAGAACTTTCTTGGACCCTAAACAGGCAGAAAGACAAGTGGGCTGGCGATGCCACATCGGCAGGGGGTCAAAAAGCAACGGGTGGATGATTGATAGAGACTTAAAATGGAAGAAGGACACCCACCTTCTCTCACATCACGCCTATAGCCACAGTTTCTGTAATTTCCAGTGGCTGGAATCAGGATGGGTCTAATGAAAAAGGACCATGTTCTTATGCTCATCTTCATAGGCTTTCTCTCTCTGTGTGTCTCTGTCTGTCCTTGTTACTCGCACTCTACCGCTTTCTCTGCAGACGATTTCTCTATTGACAAAGTGTACTAATGAAATGTCACCTCTGACAGCTGGCCGAGAGGATTGATGTGCCAGAACTTTTTTCACTTTATTTGAATTTTTCTTCCCTGCACTCTCTCTTCCCCACATTTTCTCTCAATCGATTTTTTGCTCCCATCCATTTCACAACACTGGAAATTAAATTTTTGCTCATGCCCATTTGTAACACGGACTTATTGCATTCTGAGAAATATCATATGTCATGCATACAAGCATAGGCGGCACAGTGGTGCAGTGGATAGTGCTCTTGCCTCACAGCAAGGAGGTTGTGGGTTCAAACGCCAGTTGCCCTGATCTCTCTGACTTGAATTTGGCAACGTGTATGTGACAATAAAGTATGTTCTTCTTCTTAATTGGTGACTATAAACTGTCCTTAGTGTGACTGTTTGTCTATGTGTGGCCCTGCGATGGACTGACGACCTGTCCAGGGTGTATCCTGCCTTTTGCCCGATATTGAGCTGGGATTGGCTCCAGCTGCCCTGTGACTCTGTACGCAGGATAAGCAGTTGACAATGGATGGATGGATGCATACAAGCATGGACTGTACTGCCATTATTGTCATTTCAGAGTCTAAATATTTCTAGTTTGTGCAAGATGTCGGAGAATAAGGCTAATTACTGTTCTCCTACAAATGAACCATGTAGTCAAGTATTTATTACTGTCTCTCCTTAAAGGAGACCTATTATACTGCTTTTCCAGTCCTATATTGTAGTTCTGTGACTCCTGTATGGCAGCTTTGTGTTACGACCCAGCTCGTTAAGGTAGGGCAGCAGCAAGTGATTGGGATTGAAATGAGGTGGATAGGACAACTGAAATATTCCGGTTAAAGTCAAGGGTTTAATTAATGTGCTTGCACAAGAAAATACAACACAAAAAGGCTATACAGGTGCTAACAAATACACAAAATGAAACAAAAGAGGGTCTTGTCCAAAGACAGTTACTTAGCTCAAAAAACACACACTGAAGAACAAAAGGAGGTCAGCACCTATATGCTAAAAAAAGTAAAGTAAAGTAAAAAAAAGTAAACAAACGAGCAGTTATTCTGCAACATAGAATTCTCAAACAAAAGAGTACCCAACGCTTGGTGCACTATATCACACTATGTGATTTACAACGATTCAAAACTACTGACTGAAGCCACTCAGACAGGCAACAGACAGACAATATCGAGAAATACAAACACACTAAATACTCTCTAAACTAACAGTGTATGCAACCAACAGCAAGGCGAACTGATCACTGGCTCACAGTCGCCCGATGTGTGGACACACAAGCTATTTATAGTCCAGCCGGTATTGATTGAAGAGTCCTGATTGGTAGGTTCGGTCGGATCACAGCCACACCAATCACAGACGCCAGCGAACAGCAACCAGGAAGTAGGTGGTCTAATTTTCTATCTTATACTGGCTCATCATGTAGGCCTTCATTTCAGCGTCTGTCTGAAACAAGCTGTATATTCTCCTGTCTATTTAAAGATACCTTCTCAAAGCCCACTGTCTTCTGATTGGCCAAGACCTGAAGCATGTTACCAGGCTGTTGTTGCCATTGTTGTGCTGTTGCTGTGCAGAGCAAATGTTACAGCGGCTCCGTCTGGCTCTGTATTACGTAGAACGGAGCCTTTGGTAGAAAAAGCAGTTCAAAACAGAGCGTTCAGAATAGGAGGACATCTGAGGTTTTGGGGGATTTATTTTAAATACTTTAACCTCATTATTTGAAGCTTTGGCCACGTTTAACATGAACATCCAACAGTGTAACATTGTAGATAAGTTATAAAATATGGAAAAGCATAGAAGGTCTCCTTAAAGTCAGCCAGTTAAGAGGCCACAACATATGCAGGGTCATGAATTCACTTTGCCAAGTACTTTATTAGCTGCATGCATATTTCTAAAACTATGGAAAGCAAGCAGCAATGGTAACAAGCACCAAAGTATACACAGTGATATTTACAATTGATATTGCAGCAAAATCCTCAATAAAAATACTGGGCTCATATCAGACAAGTTGCAGATACTACACAGTAAGATAATTATTTAAACTATTTTTCAGGTCAAAATTAGCAAAGCAAAATGTGTTCTACCCAAAGGTGCCACTTTATTTCTTGTATCTCGTAACCACCAAACAACAGAATGTCTTGTTGACCCTCACCTCATCCCATTTAAGTACTCAATTTTTTACACATTATAGTGTCATACATTTCTGATTAATCAAATGAGGACCTTAAGTGGATGTAATGTTGCTTTTGGAATGGAACGCCCTTTCAGTGTGCAGAGCAACAAAAAAGGATTAGATAAATTCTAAACTAAAAACACTATTTGACACCTTTAAATCAAGATAACTTGTTGGTGCAAAAATACAAGCATGTGCATGTATCTTTAATGAAGCACAATTTATGGTAAAAAGACATATTTAATTTCTATATATACACACTCTTAAACCGATTTTCCATGTCTCACCTCAAGGTATCACTGTCAGCTAGTTAGCAATACCATGCTCAATGATGGAGATCTATTATGATGTAAAATGACGACCCTAGTCAGTGGTTTTGCTACTTATACTGCCAATAATGGACACATGTATTGTAGGTTCTGAAAAGGCAAAATGAACTTTAGTGAATGGTTCAGGTCATTGTACCACTAATAATGAAGATAGTGAGCTTGAGGGCAATGACAGTGAAGGAGAATGGAGCCCAAAACACAGAAAGCACACATTCTTCTTCAAATATTTTGTAATCCAAGAATGATCCACATTTGCCATGTATTTTATCCCTTATGCTGTGTAGTACTCCACACGCTAGGGCAAAGTGCAGAAAATGTGATACTCATCTCTACTTCACAACAAACATACTTCATGCTGTAGAAAGTTTAAAGCACTACATTCAGTTGGAAAAATGCCACTGGATTGATGGATTGCTGTCATTTAAGCCCAGCTTCCAGCCACCTACTCAAAAATTAAATGTAAACTTTTTTTTCATCACTAGCTCCCTATACCGATTAAACTCAAGAAATAAGCACAAATACAGGGGGGATGTCCATAATTCAAAATGCCTCCCAATACAATGAGCCCAACAGCCCACAGAAGTCTAGACATACCACAGTCCACTTGGAGCACACAGCAAGGAAAACAGCAAAACTGAGTGACACTTGAGAATTGCTTTGCATTGCATGCTGAGCTGCATCTCATGGTGAAGATGGAAGCTGTGGCTTTTTCTGTGTCAAAATTCAGTCTGATGGCAGTGAGACTACTCCGAATTGGATATGGTAATTACAACATTTCCATTAACATAGTTAAATGAACGAACTAAATACAATAGAGGTCAAGCTTTTGTCACTGGCTGTTTTGAACGAGGGTTAGCTTATTATTTATCTCAAGATTTAAAATAGCTTGTGCAGTTTATTAAGTCTTAATTTGAACTACAAATTAAGACTTAATAAAGTCCATTTTAAGAGATATACAATTGTATTGCATTTTAAGTGAGTCTGCTGGGAGGTAAATTGGCATCCCTCTCGGTTAATAATCTTCTATTGTGGTCCAGCATTCAGAGTGATGTCATGTGCGGGGTTAGCCCCTTTCAATTAGCAACACTCAGAAATAGCTCTCTTTTAATTAGAAATCACTAATCAGCAGGGTCTTCCCATAAAAAAACAATACCACAGAAACACTCCCCTACAGCATGTGTTTTAACATACTGTACAAATAGTATTTATGGCACATCAAATAAAACACACAGTATTGTTTGATAGTGTTGCTCACAGCAAAGTGGCTATAAAAAGGTTGATCAACACAAAAACTGCTGCTGCCCTGCTCTGCAGCCATCGAAACTTTCCAGCATGTTGCACCTCTCCCCACACCCCCGATCATCATGTCAAAGCAGGTGTTGTGCCTTTGACAGCTGATGGTGAACACCCACTTGAATCCAGAGGTGATTTAGCCTTCAAAACCTTGGACAGGAAGCGTCATGGGATGCACAGACGCCTCAAGTTTTCCTGCAGAATAGGTTCATTCGACATTCGACATGCATGTCGATGCTGTCTGTCTGCCTAGGGCTTAAGTACTACTATCTGTATTCTTTCACTTTGATTTAATCTTAAGGGAAAGAAAAGACCTGCCAAATAATGTTACACCAGTGACTTATCCCTTTAATTTGCTCCCTATATACAGCTACAAGTATGTCTAAATCAGTTTTTTACAATAAGAATTCTAAAGGCTCCATCTCACTTTATTCCTTGCTGTCCACCATGTATGCTTTAATTCTGAAAATGATCAAGTATGTGAATGATATATGTAGAAATACAGGAATGAATGAATTTCACTCTTTGGCTAAAAATAATACATCCCTGGGTTTACTACTTTCAGCTACTATTTGACCTTTCTGCTCATGTAATTCAAAGTTGAAGAATTATTCCTGTTTATCTAGATAGATATGTTTTCATGCACCTTATGTCAGAGGTTTAAAGACATGGGACTCTACGTAACCTAGATTTACATAGATAGGTGACTTCATTAAGTAGAGGTGTGAAGTGCTGAGAGCCGACAGTCATCTTGATGTCAGATGAAAATTATGTTGTCAGACTGGATTGAGATATTTACAGAGCACCTTACTGTGAGACAGCATAATGTAGTTGAGATCCCGGAGCACTATCAACTGCCTCTGAGACCGTTCAGACACGAATACAGGTCCGTAAAAGTGAACAAACATTCAATTGGATAGAAATAGAGATGTGTAATCGTGCACAATTCCATAACCCACTAATACATAAGACGACTAAAGACTAAAATGCAGTATGTGCTCCAAGTTAGTTAGACAAATTTTAGTCTAATAGTTAGAAATGTTGAGATCAAGTCAGGTAGATTGACCTTTACACTTGCTTTTGAATTAGACATCCTACCGGACTTTCCTAGCCTCCTCATACCAATTATTTTATCACCCTGTGTGAAATATTTACAATGCTCTATTCAGCCCAATTATACAAGACCAGATCCTCAAACCTAAACGACAGAATGAGTCGTTTGCCAATGACTCCCTAAAGGACATATATAACCACTGGAGAATACCAGCGATAGGCATACTGGACCTTCTTCGTCATGGTCACCAATAACAGGTAGTTAACATTGTGAAACAGTTTGGTTAGGTTTAGGCACCAAAATTACTTGATTTAGGTTAAAATACAGTATCTCACACAAGTGAGTACACACCTCACGTTTTTGTAAATAGTTGTTTATATCTTTTCATGTAACAACACTGAAGAATTTAAAATTTGCTACAATGTAAAGTAGTGAGTGTACAGCTTGTATAACTGTGCAAATTTGCTATACCCTCAAAATAGCACGTCACACAGGCATTAATGTCTAAACCGCTGGCAACAAACGTGAGTACACCCATAATTAACAAATGTCCAAATTGGGCCCAAGGTCTCAGGTGTAAATGGGGAACAGGTGTGTTAAATTACGTGTTATTGCTCTCACACTCCTTCATATTGGTCACTGGAAGTTCAATATGGCACCTCATGGCAAAGAACTCGCTGAGAATCTGAAAAAAAGAATAGTTGCTCTACATAAAGATGGCCTAGTCTATAAGAAGATTGCCAAGACCCTGAAACTGAGCTTCAACACGGTAGCCAAGACCATACAGTGGTTCAACAGGACAGGATCCACTCAGAACAGGCCTCGCCATGGTCAACCAAAGAAGTTCAGTGCATGTGCTTGGCATGATATCCAGAGGGTGTCTTTGGGAAATAGACATATGAGTGCTGCCAGCATTGGTGCAGAGATTGAAGGGGCCTGTCAGTGCTCAGGCCATACGCCACACACTGCATCAAATTGGTCTGCAAGGCTGTCGTCCCAGAAGGAAGCCTCTTTGAAAGATGATGCACAAGAAATCCTGCAAACAGTTGCTGAAGACAAGCAGACTAAGGACATGGATTACTCGAGCCATGTCCTGTGGTCTGATGAGACCAAGAAACTTATTTGGTTCAGATAGTGTCAAGTGTGTGTGGCGGCAACCAGGGAGTACAAAGTGTGTCTTGCCTACAGTCAAGCATGATGGTGGGAGTGTCATGGTCTGGGGCTGCATGAGTGCTGGGGAGCTATAGTTCATTGAGGGAATCATGAATGCCAACATGTACTGTGACATACTGAAGCAGAACATGATCCCCTCCCTTCAGAGACTGGGCTGCAGGGCAGTATTGCAACATGATAATGACCCCAAACACAACGCCAAGACGACCACTGCCTTGCTAAAGAAGCTGAGGGTAAAGATGATGGACTGGCCAAGTATGTCTCCAGACCTAAACCATATTAAGTATCTGTGGGGCATCCTCAAACAGAAGGTGGAGGAGCGCAAGGTCTCTAACATCCACCAGCTCCGTGATGTCATCATGGAGGAGTGGAAGAGGACTCCAGTGGCAACCTGTGAAGCTCTGCTGAACTCTATGCCCAAGAGGGTTGAGGCAGTGCTGGAAAATAATGGTGGCCCACAAACACAACTTGTAGACACAATTTTCATGCATTCTCAAATGTCAAAACTCGAATACACTTAGCTATAAATAAAAAACAAACAGTCCAACCTAAATAGCAAACTACGTTTGTTTGTCCATGCTGTGCAGAACAACGCAAAAGCGTTTTCTGATCTGAAGCCATTATTGTTTTTCTATGCCTTCCAAAATCATTTCAAACGTTTCATTTTCTGACCACTATGGTTAAGGTTAGGTTAAGGCATAAAAGGGACTTGATTTGGTTTAGGCAAAGATCAAAATGACTAATTCATTAAGGTCACTGTTATGGTTACAATAACCACTTGGTTCAGGTAAGGGCATTATTGTGGTCATGGTCAAAGCTAGTGTAGGTAACGTTGGACAAACTAGCAAGAGATAGCTAGATTTTGAAAGTTATCAACAGTAAAAATCCCACCCCATCCCTTTAGGACTCCCTGCAAAGCCACTCCCCCAAAACACATTTTCTTGCAGAGTGTGCGCAGGTAGGCAGGTAGATAGACAAGTAGGCCAGCCAATGATTAGTCATGCTTATTACAATCTTACAACAGCCACATATAACAGATGTGTTTTAATGTTTGTGTCAGCACATCTGATTTATTGATTACTGTCAGGATGTAAAAGAATTTCAACAAATATTTTAAAATATTCTTCTGAATATATCGCCTACCTCAGCTTTAAAATAAACTACTGCTGACTGAAACAATCAGGAGTCTCCCGGCCTGCTCCTCCTGCTGACTTTGTGTCCTTATAACAAAACCACACTACTTCCTCCTTCTTTGCTCCCGACTGGAATCTTAACTTCTACTGTAGCTAAGGGTCACTTGAGCTTGCACATGTTGTTTTGGGACAGGCTCAACAGCAATTCTCATTCCCTTCCAAAACAACCTATATGCTTCATAATCCCTATGGGCAGGACCACATGATTTGACACATTAATTCTAAAAATGACCATTACAGAAATAATTCATATGGCTGTTTTCTGCTGTACTGTTTATATTTATATTAAGTTTAGGCACAAATCAGACTTACTTTAGGTTGGAAATGTTAAGAAAATGAAAAGTAAAGATGATATAAAGTATATAAAGTAAATATTAAGTGTAATAAGTTACAGGAATGTTGGCTCTATGAAACTGCTTAAGAATTCCAAAGCAGCAGGTTTAGCTTACCATTTTAATCAACAAAGTGCACATTATCCACAGTCAACAAAAGTGAGCTGGAACTCTTCCTGTTTCAGTCCTGCAGTCACTACATTCAGAAGCAGGAGACACGCAAATCCACCTGCTTCACTTTTCACAAAACAAAGGAGGGAACATTTTTGTGCTTTCATATTTGACTGTTTTATTTGTTTACAAACAGCTCCCTCCCCTTTAATTTATGTTATTTGCATTTAGTGCAAGGTACTACACGATAATAATGACATTTTTATTGCTAAGTCTCTTTGGCTCTCTCAAAGCGGAGATCACAGGCGCATCCTCGGGCTAAAGAAGGATTACTCTGTAGTGAGATACCGCATAGCAGACACCACATTAAACCACAGACACCTCCAAGGATGTTATTTGCTTGATTTGTTTCTCAGATGGAAACATACAAAGGAATAGAGCAATAAAAAAAAACTGGAATACAATAAAAGAGTCGTCTTTGCTGGGATTTGATTTCTGGGGGAAAAGAGGTGTGTGTGAGGCGCCCCTGAGTGACTTTTTGACACTTGTTTGTTTTGAAGAAGCACTGGGATAATTTATTTATTTTCTCTGACAGATTGTGGATATGTAAAGCGCCTTTGCTCTCTTTGCTATCCGTATGGAAAATTCCTTGAGCCCTCTTTGTTATTCATTGTTTGAACAGCACCAAGACGTGGTGTTAACAAACACTTCCCCTTCTTAAATGCATAGACTGCTAAAGAATAAATCTGCTGCAGATTGCTATTAAATGCAAAAACATCTCCCTTTCAAATACAATATCATGAAAGATAATAAATGAGTTAATGTGACCAGTGCGTACCACACCCACTTTCATAATGCTGATTAAAAATGAACTGCTTCAGTTGACTCTCAGGCTTCAAAGCCAATTTGCCGTGGTAATTGAAGGAGATGAAACTGTGAGCACAATGGACTTGAGGCAGCATGTTGATTAGAATTGATGACTGCATTCAGTGTCTGTACATTTCTTGTGCTGTGAAACGACGGTAGAGCATCACTTGTTGTGTGTAAGATGGTGAAAAGCCAAAAGTTTGTTATTTAAACTTTAATATCATTTTTATCCCTCATGTAACATGTTGGACATTGGCCTGATGTTGTTATGGGAATTTTCTATAGAAGCTCAGATGACGGTCCTCTACTTTAGCACAGCTTCATAAGAATCCTACACCACATATGTCAAACTCAAGGCCCGCGGGCCGAATCTGGCCCGCCACGTCATTTGTGTGGCCCGCAAAAGCTTTAAAGATTCTAAAATAA
>NW_024041600.1:0-20351 GCF_014851395.1 Micropterus salmoides | reverse complement strand
TTTCCCTTGCTCACATCTTACAACACTTGGTGATCTGGTCTTGTCAAAGCACTAAGAGTGGCCAGCTTGGGAATCAAACTCAAGATCTTGTAGCTTTTAGCGCCGTGCTAACAGTCACTGGATATCCTGTCATGTGTAAAGTCCTTGTAACTGGCATAAGAGGGGCAGAATTGTTTAAATCGGAAAGCTCTCGCTTGTGAGCAGGACAATGCAAACGCCATTCAGCAGCACTGTTCTCCTAATCTGGAATTTTTAATCAAACTGTAAACCGCTTTACTCCCCCGTGAGTTTGCTTCATTCATTCTGGTTGGGTTACATTCTGCCGCACGCCAACGTGCAGGACGCACAGCGCATGCTGGCCGACCGGATACTGTGTGGGAGCAGACAAACCCGGACTCCCTTGTTATTGTTCTTGGTGACTTTAACAAAGGAAACCTCTGCCAAGAACTCCCCAAATACAGACAGTTCATTAAGTGTCCAACCAGAGGGGGAACACTTTGGATCACTGTTACACCACAGTTAGCAGTGCCTATCTCGCCGTTAGACGCGCTCCACTGGGACACTCTGATCATGTCATGGTCCACCTGATTCCTGCTTACAGACAGAAATTAAAACTCTGTAAACCTGTAGTGAGGACATCAAAGAAATGGAGCAGTCAAGCTGTAGAGGATCTTCAGGCATGCTTGGACTGCACTGACTGGGATGTTTTCAGGACTGCTACCAACAATCTGGATGAGTTTACAGAGGCTGTGACATCCTACATCAGCTTCTGTGAGGACAGCTGCATTCCAACACGCAGCAGGGTGAGTTATAACAATGACAGACCCTGGTTCACAGCTAAGCTCAGACAGCTGAGGTTGGAAAAGGAAGAGGCGATTAGGAGTGGAGACCGGGCCAGGTTTAAGGAGTCAAAGTACAGGTTTAGCAAGGCGGTGCGAGATGCTAAACAGCTGTATGCAGAGAGACTACAAGACCAGTCCTCAAGGAATGACTCTGCTTCTGTCTGGAGAGGATTCAGACGGATCAGCAGCTACAAACCTAAATCCCCCCACTCCATGAACGACTCACGCCTTGCCAACGAGTTGAACCAGTTTTACTGTCGCTTTGAAAGACAATGGGACAGACCTGACACCATCCCCGTCACACCACTGATCGGCCACAGTCCACCATCTCATCCCCACCTCCTCCCCCTCTCTTACCATCCAAGAGAGGGATGTTAACAGACTGTTCAGGAGGCAGAAACCTCGCAAAGCAGCGGGGCCGGACTCTGTTCCCCATCCACCCTGAAGCACTGTGCTGATCAGCTGTCTCCGGTGTTTACAGACATTTTTAACACCTCACTGGAGTCATGCCATGTGCCAGCCTGCTTCAAAGCCTCCACCATCATCCCTGTCCCCAAAAAACCAAGGACCACGGGACTAAACGACTACAGACCCGTCGCCCTGACCTCTGTGGTGATGAAGTCTTTGGAGCGCCTTGTGTTGTCCCACCTTAAATCCATCATAGACCCACTCCCGGGGCAAGGGCAGGCTGCAGCGTATCATTCGCTCTGCAGAGAAGGTGATTGACTGCAATCTTGCATCGCTTCAGGACCTGCACGCCTCCAGGACTCTGAGGCGAGCAGGAAAGACTGCAGCAGCTGACGCCTCCCATCCCGGTCACAAACTGTTTCAGACTCTCCCCTCTGGCAAGAGGCTGCGGTCCATCAGGACCAAAACCTCTCGCCACAAATATTTGTTGTTAATTGTAAGTGGTTGTTGTTCCATTTTTTTATATTGTCAGTTGTATTATTTTTCTCTATTCTTCATATATAACTTGCATTTGTTTATTACATATTTCTACATCTATTTATGTCAGCTGTATGTCTGTCTGCGTGTAGCACCTCAACACCAAAGCAAATTCCTTGTATGTGTAAGAAGGTACTTGGCAACAAAGCTCCTTCTGATTCTGACGTCGAGTTGTTAAATGGTCACCACTGGCCAGTATGGGGGTTGAACCCATGACCTTGGCGTTATTAGCACCACGCTCTAACCATCTGAGCTAACCGGCCTGCTGTGGGGTGCTTCTTTCTTTCTTTTTGCTAACAAAATTCAATGCATAAAACAACAGGGACAGACTAAAACAGACAATGGCTCCATACTGGATGTTAAGTCATGTGTGACCACCTTCCAGGTGAGCAGTACACTCAAAACCTTTGACCTGAGCCGCCTGCTTTTGTGGTTCTTTTTTTAAACAATTTGTCCTCCAGAAGTAAAAAAAAAAGAAACGGACAAGTTTTGGATGTTCAGTCGTGTGCAAAGTGCCCCCAAGTCTATGCAAGCACAAATTGTTTAAACTTGAAAATACTCACTTCTTATACGGTCTGTCGCGATGGCTTTAAGTATTTCTCCATAAAAAGACGAGGGGCCTTCAACCACGAAGGGACTCGAACCCTCAATCTTCTGATCCGAAGTCAGACGCCTTGTCCGTTAGGCCACGCGGTCCCGTTTCCCTTGCTCACATCTTACAACACTTGGTGATCTGGTCTTGTCAAAGCACTAAGAGTGGCCAGCTTGGGAATCAAACTCAAGATCTTGTAGCTTTTAGCGCCGTGCTAACAGTCACTGGATATCCTGTCATGTGTAAAGTCCTTGTAACTTGGCATAAGAGGGGCAGAATTTGTTTAAATCGGAAAGCTCTCGCTTGTGAGCAGGACAATGCAAACGCCATTCAGCAGCACTGTTCTCCTAATCTGGAATTTTTAATCATAAACTGTAAACCGCTTTACTCCCCCCGTGAGTTTGCTTCATTCATTCTGGTTGGTGCTTACATTCTGCCGCACGCCAACGTGCAGGACGCACAGCGCATGCTGGCCGACCGGATACTGTGTGTGGAGCAGACAAACCCGGACTCCCTTGTTATTGTTCTTGGTGACTTTAACAAAGGAAACCTCTGCCAAGAACTCCCCAAATACAGACAGTTCATTAAGTGTCCAACCAGAGAGGGGAACACTTTGGATCACTGTTACACCACAGTTAGCAGTGCCTATCTCGCCGTTAGACGCGCTCCACTGGGACACTCTGATCATGTCATGGTCCACCTGATTCCTGCTTACAGACAGAAATTAAAACTCTGTAAACCTGTAGTGAGGACATCAAAGAAATGGAGCAGTCAAGCTGTAGAGGATCTTCAGGCATGCTTGGACTGCACTGACTGGGATGTTTTCAGGACTGCTACCAACAATCTGGATGAGTTTACAGAGGCTGTGACATCCTACATCAGCTTCTGTGAGGACAGCTGCATTCCAACACGCAGCAGGGTGAGTTATAACAATGACAGACCCTGGTTCACAGCTAAGCTCAGACAGCTGAGGTTGGAAAAGGAAGAGGCGATTAGGAGTGGAGACCGGGCCAGGTTTAAGGAGTCAAAGTACAGGTTTAGCAAGGCGGTGCGAGATGCTAAACAGCTGTATGCAGAGAGACTACAAGACCAGTCCTCAAGGAATGACTCTGCTTCTGTCTGGAGAGGATTCAGACGGATCAGCAGCTACAAACCTAAATCCCCCCACTCCATGAACGACTCACGCCTTGCCAACGAGTTGAACCAGTTTTACTGTCGCTTTGAAAGACAATGGGACAGACCTGACACCATCCCCCGTCACACCACTGATCGGCCACAGTCCACCATCTCATCCCCCACCTCCTCCCCCTCTCTTACCATCCAAGAGAGGGATGTTAACAGACTGTTCAGGAGGCAGAAACCTCGCAAAGCAGCGGGGCCGGACTCTGTCTCCCCATCCACCCTGAAGCACTGTGCTGATCAGCTGTCTCCGGTGTTTACAGACATTTTTAACACCTCACTGGAGTCATGCCATGTGCCAGCCTGCTTCAAAGCCTCCACCATCATCCCTGTCCCCAAAAAACCAAGGACCACGGGACTAAACGACTACAGACCCGTCGCCCTGACCTCTGTGGTGATGAAGTCTTTGGAGCGCCTTGTGTTGTCCCACCTTAAATCCATCATAGACCCACTCCCGGGCAAGGGCAGGCTGCAGCGTATCATTCGCTCTGCAGAGAAGGTGATTGACTGCAATCTTGCATCGCTTCAGGACCTGCACGCCTCCAGGACTCTGAGGCGAGCAGGAAAGACTGCAGCAGCTGACGCCTCCCATCCCGGTCACAAACTGTTTCAGACTCTCCCCTCTGGCAAGAGGCTGCGGTCCATCAGGACCAAAACCTCTCGCCACAAATATTTGTTGTTAATTGTAAGTGGTTGTTGTTCCATTTTTTTATATTGTCAGTTGTATTATTTTTCTCTATTCTTCATATATAACTTGCATTTGTTTATTACATATTTCTACATCTATTTATGTCAGCTCTATGTATGTCTGCGTGTAGCACCTCAACACCAAAGCAAATTCCTTGTATGTGTAAGAAGGTACTTGGCAACAAAGCTCCTTCTGATTCTGACGTCGAGTTGTTAAATGGTCACCACTGGCCAGTATGGGGGTTGAACCCATGACCTTGGCGTTATTAGCACCACGCTCTAACCATCTGAGCTAACCGGCCTGCTGTGGGGTGCTTCTTTCTTTCTTTTGCTAACAAAATTCAATGCATAAAACAACAGGGACAGACTAAAACAGACAATGGCTCCATACTGGATGTTAAGTCATGTGTGACCACCTTCCAGGTGAGCAGTACACTCAAAACCTTTGACCTGAGCCGCCTGCTTTTGTGGTTCTTTTTTTAAACAATTTGTCCTCCAGAAGTAAAAAAAAAAGAAACGGACAAGTTTTGGATGTTCAGTCGTGTGCAAAGTGCCCCCAAGTCTATGCAAGCACAAATTGTTTAAACTTGAAAATACTCACTTCTTATACGGTCTGTCGCGATGGCTTTAAGTATTTCTCCATAAATAACGGAGGGGCCTTCAACCACGAAGGGACTCGAACCCTCAATCTTCTGATCCGAAGTCAGACGCCTTGTCCGTTAGGCCACGCGGTCCCGTTTCCCTTGCTCACATCTTACAACACTTGGTGATCTGGTCTTGTCAAAGCACTAAGAGTGGCCAGCTTGGGAATCAAACTCAAGATCTTGTAGCTTTTAGCGCCGTGCTAACAGTCACTGGATATCCTGTCATGTGTAAAGTCCTTGTAACTTGGCATAAGAGGGGCAGAATTTGTTTAAATCGGAAAGCTCTCGCTTGTGAGCAGGACAATGCAAACGCCATTCAGCAGCACTGTTCTCCTAATCTGGAATTTTTAATCATAAACTGTAAACCGCTTTACTCCCCCCGTGAGTTTGCTTCATTCATTCTGGTTGGTGCTTACATTCTGCCGCACGCCAACGTGCAGGACGCACAGCGCATGCTGGCCGACCGGATACTGTGTGTGGAGCAGACAAACCCGGACTCCCTTGTTATTGTTCTTGGTGACTTTAACAAAGGAAACCTCTGCCAAGAACTCCCCAAATACAGACAGTTCATTAAGTGTCCAACCAGAGAGGGGAACACTTTGGATCACTGTTACACCACAGTTAGCAGTGCCTATCTCGCCGTTAGACGCGCTCCACTGGGACACTCTGATCATGTCATGGTCCACCTGATTCCTGCTTACAGACAGAAATTAAAACTCTGTAAACCTGTAGTGAGGACATCAAAGAAATGGAGCAGTCAAGCTGTAGAGGATCTTCAGGCATGCTTGGACTGCACTGACTGGGATGTTTTCAGGACTGCTACCAACAATCTGGATGAGTTTACAGAGGCTGTGACATCCTACATCAGCTTCTGTGAGGACAGCTGCATTCCAACACGCAGCAGGGTGAGTTATAACAATGACAGACCCTGGTTCACAGCTAAGCTCAGACAGCTGAGGTTGGAAAAGGAAGAGGCGATTAGGAGTGGAGACCGGGCCAGGTTTAAGGAGTCAAAGTACAGGTTTAGCAAGGCGGTGCGAGATGCTAAACAGCTGTATGCAGAGAGACTACAAGACCAGTCCTCAAGGAATGACTCTGCTTCTGTCTGGAGAGGATTCAGACGGATCAGCAGCTACAAACCTAAATCCCCCCACTCCATGAACGACTCACGCCTTGCCAACGAGTTGAACCAGTTTTACTGTCGCTTTGAAAGACAATGGGACAGACCTGACACCATCCCCCGTCACACCACTGATCGGCCACAGTCCACCATCTCATCCCCCACCTCCTCCCCCTCTCTTACCATCCAAGAGAGGGATGTTAACAGACTGTTCAGGAGGCAGAAACCTCGCAAAGCAGCGGGGCCGGACTCTGTCTCCCCATCCACCCTGAAGCACTGTGCTGATCAGCTGTCTCCGGTGTTTACAGACATTTTTAACACCTCACTGGAGTCATGCCATGTGCCAGCCTGCTTCAAAGCCTCCACCATCATCCCTGTCCCCAAAAAACCAAGGACCACGGGACTAAACGACTACAGACCCGTCGCCCTGACCTCTGTGGTGATGAAGTCTTTGGAGCGCCTTGTGTTGTCCCACCTTAAATCCATCATAGACCCACTCCCGGGGCAAGGGCAGGCTGCAGCGTATCATTCGCTCTGCAGAGAAGGTGATTGACTGCAATCTTGCATCGCTTCAGGACCTGCACGCCTCCAGGACTCTGAGGCGAGCAGGAAAGACTGCAGCAGCTGACGCCTCCCATCCCGGTCACAAACTGTTTCAGACTCTCCCCTCTGGCAAGAGGCTGCGGTCCATCAGGACCAAAACCTCTCGCCACAAATATTTGTTGTTAATTCTAAGTGGTTGTTGTTCCATTTTTTTATATTGTCAGTTGTATTATTTTTCTCTATTCTTCATATATAACTTGCATTTGTTTATTACATATTTCTACATCTATTTATGTCAGTCATCTATGTATGTCTGCGTGTAGCACCTCAACACCAAAGCAAATTCCTTGTATGTGTAAGAAGGTACTTGGCAACAAAGCTCCTTCTGATTCTGACGTCGAGTTGTTAAATGGTCACCACTGGCCAGTATGGGGGTTGAACCCATGACCTTGGCGTTATTAGCACCACGCTCTAACCATCTGAGCTAACCGGCCTGCTGTGGGGTGCTTCTTTCTTTCTTTTTGCTAACAAAATTCAATGCATAAAACAACAGGGACAGACTAAAACAGACAATGGCTCCATACTGGATGTTAAGTCATGTGTGACCACCTTCCAGGTGAGCAGTACACTCAAAACCCTCTGATCATGTCATGGTCCACCTGATTCCTGCTTACAGACAGAAATTAAAACTCTGTAAACCTGTAGTGAGGACATCAAAGAAATGGAGCAGTCAAGCTGTAGAGGATCTTCAGGCATGCTTGGACTGCACTGACTGGGATGTTTTCAGGACTGCTACCAACAATCTGGATGAGTTTACAGAGGCTGTGACATCCTACATCAGCTTCTGTGAGGACAGCTGCATTCCAACACGCAGCAGGGTGAGTTATAACAATGACAGACCCTGGTTCACAGCTAAGCTCAGACAGCTGAGGTTGGAAAAGGAAGAGGCGATTAGGAGTGGAGACCGGGCCAGGTTTAAGGAGTCAAAGTACAGGTTTAGCAAGGCGGTGCGAGATGCTAAACAGCTGTATGCAGAGAGACTACAAGACCAGTCCTCAAGGAATGACTCTGCTTCTGTCTGGAGAGGATTCAGACGGATCAGCAGCTACAAACCTAAATCCCCCCACTCCATGAACGACTCACGCCTTGCCAACGAGTTGAACCAGTTTTACTGTCGCTTTGAAAGACAATGGGACAGACCTGACACCATCCCCCGTCACACCACTGATCGGCCACAGTCCACCATCTCATCCCCCACCTCCTCCCCCTCTCTTACCATCCAAGAGAGGGATGTTAACAGACTGTTCAGGAGGCAGAAACCTCGCAAAGCAGCGGGGCCGGACTCTGTCTCCCCATCCACCCTGAAGCACTGTGCTGATCAGCTGTCTCCGGTGTTTACAGACATTTTTAACACCTCACTGGAGTCATGCCATGTGCCAGCCTGCTTCAAAGCCTCCACCATCATCCCTGTCCCCAAAAAACCAAGGACCACGGGACTAAACGACTACAGACCCGTCGCCCTGACCTCTGTGGTGATGAAGTCTTTGGAGCGCCTTGTGTTGTCCCACCTTAAATCCATCATAGACCCACTCCCGGGGCAAGGGCAGGCTGCAGCGTATCATTCGCTCTGCAGAGAAGGTGATTGACTGCAATCTTGCATCGCTTCAGGACCTGCACGCCTCCAGGACTCTGAGGCGAGCAGGAAAGACTGCAGCAGCTGACGCCTCCCATCCCGGTCACAAACTGTTTCAGACTCTCCCCTCTGGCAAGAGGCTGCGGTCCATCAGGACCAAAACCTCTCGCCACAAATATTTGTTGTTAATTGTAAGTGGTTGTTGTTCCATTTTTTTATATTGTCAGTTGTATTATTTTTCTCTATTCTTCATATATAACTTGCATTTGTTTATTACATATTTCTACATCTATTTATGTCAGCTGTATGTCTGTCTGCGTGTAGCACCTCAACACCAAAGCAAATTCCTTGTATGTGTAAGAAGGTACTTGGCAACAAAGCTCCTTCTGATTCTGACGTCGAGTTGTTAAATGGTCACCACTGGCCAGTATGGGGGTTGAACCCATGACCTTGGCGTTATTAGCACCACGCTCTAACCATCTGAGCTAACCGGCCTGCTGTGGGGTGCTTCTTTCTTTCTTTTTGCTAACAAAATTCAATGCATAAAACAACAGGGACAGACTAAAACAGACAATGGCTCCATACTGGATGTTAAGTCATGTGTGACCACCTTCCAGGTGAGCAGTACACTCAAAACCTTTGACCTGAGCCGCCTGCTTTTGTGGTTCTTTTTTTAAACAATTTGTCCTCCAGAAGTAAAAAAAAAAGAAACGGACAAGTTTTGGATGTTCAGTCGTGTGCAAAGTGCCCCCAAGTCTATGCAAGCACAAATTGTTTAAACTTGAAAATACTCACTTCTTATACGGTCTGTCGCGATGGCTTTAAGTATTTCTCCATAAATAACAGAGGGGCCTTCAACCACGAAGGGACTCGAACCCTCAATCTTCTGATCCGAAGTCAGACGCCTTGTCCGTTAGGCCACGCGGTCCCGTTTCCCTTGCTCACATCTTACAACACTTGGTGATCTGGTCTTGTCAAAGCACTAAGAGTGGCCAGCTTGGGAATCAAACTCAAGATCTTGTAGCTTTTAGCGCCGTGCTAACAGTCACTGGATATCCTGTCATGTGTAAAGTCCTTGTAACTTGGCATAAGAGGGGCAGAATTTGTTTAAATCGGAAAGCTCTCGCTTGTGAGCAGGACAATGCAAACGCCATTCAGCAGCACTGTTCTCCTAATCTGGAATTTTTAATCATAAACTGTAAACCGCTTTACTCCCCCCGTGAGTTTGCTTCATTCATTCTGGTTGGTGCTTACATTCTGCCGCACGCCAACGTGCAGGACGCACAGCGCATGCTGGCCGACCGGATACTGTGTGTGGAGCAGACAAACCCGGACTCCCTTGTTATTGTTCTTGGTGACTTTAACAAAGGAAACCTCTGCCAAGAACTCCCCAAATACAGACAGTTCATTAAGTGTCCAACCAGAGAGGGGTGAGTTATAACAATGACAGACCCTGGTTCACAGCTAAGCTCAGACAGCTGAGGTTGGAAAAGGAAGAGGCGATTAGGAGTGGAGACCGGGCCAGGTTTAAGGAGTCAAAGTACAGGTTTAGCAAGGCGGTGCGAGATGCTAAACAGCTGTATGCAGAGAGACTACAAGACCAGTCCTCAAGGAATGACTCTGCTTCTGTCTGGAGAGGATTCAGACGGATCAGCAGCTACAAACCTAAACCCCACTCCATGAACGACTCACGCCTTGCCAACGAGTTGAACCAGTTTTACTGTCGCTTTGAAAGACAATGGGACAGACCTGACACCATCCCCCGTCACACCACTGATCGGCCACAGTCCACCATCTCATCCCCCACCTCCTCCCCCTCTCTTACCATCCAAGAGAGGGATGTTAACAGACTGTTCAGGAGGCAGAAACCTCGCAAAGCAGCGGGGCCGGACTCTGTCTCCCCATCCACCCTGAAGCACTGTGCTGATCAGCTGTCTCCGGTGTTTACAGACATTTTTAACACCTCACTGGAGTCATGCCATGTGCCAGCCTGCTTCAAAGCCTCCACCATCATCCCTGTCCCCAAAAAACCAAGGACCACGGGACTAAACGACTACAGACCCGTCGCCCTGACCTCTGTGGTGATGAAGTCTTTGGAGCGCCTTGTGTTGTCCCACCTTAAATCCATCATAGACCCACTCCCGGGGCAAGGGCAGGCTGCAGCGTATCATTCGCTCTGCAGAGAAGGTGATTGACTGCAATCTTGCATCGCTTCAGGACCTGCACGCCTCCAGGACTCTGAGGCGAGCAGGAAAGACTGCAGCAGCTGACGCCTCCCATCCCGGTCACAAACTGTTTCAGACTCTCCCCTCTGGCAAGAGGCTGCGGTCCATCAGGACCAAAACCTCTCGCCACAAATATTTGTTGTTAATTCTAAGTGGTTGTTGTTCCATTTTTTTATATTGTCAGTTGTATTATTTTTCTCTATTCTTCATATATAACTTGCATTTGTTTATTACATATTTCTACATCTATTTATGTCAGTCATCTATGTATGTCTGCGTGTAGCACCTCAACACCAAAGCAAATTCCTTGTATGTGTAAGAAGGTACTTGGCAACAAAGCTCCTTCTGATTCTGACGTCGAGTTGTTAAATGGTCACCACTGGCCAGTATGGGGGTTGAACCCATGACCTTGGCGTTATTAGCACCACGCTCTAACCATCTGAGCTAACCGGCCTGCTGTGGGGTGCTTCTTTCTTTCTTTTTGCTAACAAAATTCAATGCATAAAACAACAGGGACAGACTAAAACAGACAATGGCTCCATACTGGATGTTAAGTCATGTGTGACCACCTTCCAGGTGAGCAGTACACTCAAAACCCTCTGATCATGTCATGGTCCACCTGATTCCTGCTTACAGACAGAAATTAAAACTCTGTAAACCTGTAGTGAGGACATCAAAGAAATGGAGCAGTCAAGCTGTAGAGGATCTTCAGGCATGCTTGGACTGCACTGACTGGGATGTTTTCAGGACTGCTACCAACAATCTGGATGAGTTTACAGAGGCTGTGACATCCTACATCAGCTTCTGTGAGGACAGCTGCATTCCAACACGCAGCAGGGTGAGTTATAACAATGACAGACCCTGGTTCACAGCTAAGCTCAGACAGCTGAGGTTGGAAAAGGAAGAGGCGATTAGGAGTGGAGACCGGGCCAGGTTTAAGGAGTCAAAGTACAGGTTTAGCAAGGCGGTGCGAGATGCTAAACAGCTGTATGCAGAGAGACTACAAGACCAGTCCTCAAGGAATGACTCTGCTTCTGTCTGGAGAGGATTCAGACGGATCAGCAGCTACAAACCTAAATCCCCCACTCCATGAACGACTCACGCCTTGCCAACGAGTTGAACCAGTTTTACTGTCGCTTTGAAAGACAATGGGACAGACCTGACACCATCCCCCGTCACACCACTGATCGGCCACAGTCCACCATCTCATCCCCCACCTCCTCCCCCTCTCTTACCATCCAAGAGAGGGATGTTAACAGACTGTTCAGGAGGCAGAAACCTCGCAAAGCAGCGGGGCCGGACTCTGTCTCCCCATCCACCCTGAAGCACTGTGCTGATCAGCTGTCTCCGGTGTTTACAGACATTTTTAACACCTCACTGGAGTCATGCCATGTGCCAGCCTGCTTCAAAGCCTCCACCATCATCCCTGTCCCCAAAAAACCAAGGACCACGGGACTAAACGACTACAGACCCGTCGCCCTGACCTCTGTGGTGATGAAGTCTTTGGAGCGCCTTGTGTTGTCCCACCTTAAATCCATCATAGACCCACTCCCGGGGCAAGGGCAGGCTGCAGCGTATCATTCGCTCTGCAGAGAAGGTGATTGACTGCAATCTTGCATCGCTTCAGGACCTGCACGCCTCCAGGACTCTGAGGCGAGCAGGAAAGACTGCAGCAGCTGACGCCTCCCATCCCGGTCACAAACTGTTTCAGACTCTCCCCTCTGGCAAGAGGCTGCGGTCCATCAGGACCAAAACCTCTCGCCACAAATATTTGTTGTTAATTCTAAGTGGTTGTTGTTCCATTTTTTATATTGTCAGTTGTATTATTTTTCTCTATTCTTCATATATAACTTGCATTTGTTTATTACATATTTCTACATCTATTTATGTCAGCTGTATGTCTGTCTGCGTGTAGCACCTCAACACCAAAGCAAATTCCTTGTATGTGTAAGAAGGTACTTGGCAACAAAGCTCCTTCTGATTCTGACGTCAAGTTGTTAAATGGTCACCACTGGCCAGTATGGGGGTTGAACCACGGGACTAAACGACTACAGACCCGTCGCCCTGACCTCTGTGGTGATGAAGTCTTTGGAGCGCCTTGTGTTGTCCCACCTTAAATCCATCATAGACCCACTCCCGGGGCAAGGGCAGGCTGCAGCGTATCATTCGCTCTGCAGAGAAGGTGATTGCATCGCTTCAGGACCTGCACGCCTCCAGGACTCTGAGGCGAGCAGGAAAGACTGCAGCAGCTGACGCCTCCCATCCCGGTCACAAACTGTTTCAGACTCTCCCCTCTGGCAAGAGGCTGCGGTCCATCAGGACCAAAACCTCTCGCCACAAATATTTGTTGTTAATTGTAAGTGGTTGTTGTTCCATTTTTTTATATTGTCAGTTGTATTATTTTTCTCTATTCTTCATATATAACTTGCATTTGTTTATTACATATTTCTACATCTATTTATGTCAGCTGTATGTCTGTCTGCGTGTAGCACCTCAACACCAAAGCAAATTCCTTGTATGTGTAAGAAGGTACTTGGCAACAAAGCTCCTTCTGATTCTGACGTCGAGTTGTTAAATGGTCACCACTGGCCAGTATGGGGGTTGAACCCATGACCTTGGCGTTATTAGCACCACGCTCTAACCATCTGAGCTAACCGGCCTGCTGTGGGGTGCTTCTTTCTTTCTTTTTGCTAACAAAATTCAATGCATAAAACAACAGGGACAGACTAAAACAGACAATGGCTCCATACTGGATGTTAAGTCATGTGTGACCACCTTCCAGGTGAGCAGTACACTCAAAACCTTTGACCTGAGCCGCCTGCTTTTGTGGTTCTTTTTTTAAACAATTTGTCCTCCAGAAGTAAAAAAAAAAAGAAACGGACAAGTTTTGGATGTTCAGTCGTGTGCAAAGTGCCCCCAAGTCTATGCAAGCACAAATTGTTTAAACTTGAAAATACTCACTTCTTATACGGTCTGTCGCGATGGCTTTAAGTATTTCTCCATAAATAACAGAGGGGCCTTCAACCACGAAGGGACTCGAACCCTCAATCTTCTGATCCGAAGTCAGACGCCTTGTCCATTAGGCCACGCGGTCCCGTTTCCCTTGCTCACATCTTACAACACTTGGTGATCTGGTCTTGTCAAAGCACTAAGAGTGGCCAGCTTGGGAATCAAACTCAAGATCTTGTAGCACTGGATATCCTGTCATGTGTAAAGTCCTTGTAACTTGGCATAAGAGGGGCAGAATTTGTTTAAATCGGAAAGCTCTCGCTTGTGAGCAGGACAATGCAAACGCCATTCAGCAGCACTGTTCTCCTAATCTGGAATTTTTAATCATAAACTGTAAACCGCTTTACTCCCCCCGTGAGTTTGCTTCATTCATTCTGGTTGGTGCTTACATTCTGCCGCACGCCAACGTGCAGGACGCACAGCGCATGCTGGCCGACCGGATACTGTGTGTGGAGCAGACAAACCCGGACTCCCTTGTTATTGTTCTTGGTGACTTTAACAAAGGAAACCTCTGCCAAGAACTCCCCAAATACAGACAGTTCATTAAGTGTCCAACCAGAGAGGGGAACACTTTGGATCACTGTTACACCACAGTTAGCAGTGCCTATCTCGCCGTTAGACGCGCTCCACCCTGAGCGCGTCAAACTGTTTCAGACTCTCCCCTCTGGCAAGAGGCTGCGGTCCATCAGGACCAAAACCTCTCGCCACAAATATTTGTTGTTAATTGTAAGTGGTTGTTGTTCCATTTTTTTATATTGTCAGTTGTATTATTTTTCTCTATTCTTCATATATAACTTGCATTTGTTTATTACATATTTCTACATCTATGTCTGTCTGCGTGTAGCACCTCAACACCAAAGCAAATTCCTTGTATGTGTAAGAAGGTACTTGGCAACAAAGCTCCTTCTGATTCTGACGTCGAGTTGTTAAATGGTCACCACTGGCCAGTATGGGGGTTGAACCCATGACCTTGGCGTTATTAGCACCACGCTCTAACCATCTGAGCTAACCGGCCTGCTGTGGGGTGCTTCTTTCTTTCTTTTTGCTAACAAAATTCAATGCATAAAACAACAGGGACAGACTAAAACAGACAATGGCTCCATACTGGATGTTAAGTCATGTGTGACCACCTTCCAGGTGAGCAGTACACTCAAAACCTTTGACCTGAGCCGCCTGCTTTTGTGGTTCTTTTTTTAAACAATTTGTCCTCCAGAAGTAAAAAAAAAAGAAACGGACAAGTTTTGGATGTTCAGTCGTGTGCAAAGTGCCCACAAGTCTATGCAAGCACAAATTGTTTAAACTTGAAAATACTCACTTCTTATACGGTCTGTCGCGATGGCTTTAAGTATTTCTCCATAAATAACGGAGGGGCCTTCAACCACGAAGGGACTCGAACCCTCAATCTTCTGATCCGAAGTCAGACGCCTTGTCCGTTAGGCCACGCGGTCCCGTTTCCCTTGCTCACATCTTACAACACTTGGTGATCTGGTCTTGTCAAAGCACTAAGAGTGGCCAGCTTGGGAATCAAACTCAAGATCTTGTAGCTTTTAGCGCCGTGCTAACAGTCACTGGATATCCTGTCATGTGTAAAGTCCTTGTAACTTGGCATAAGAGGGGCAGAATTTGTTTAAATCGGAAAGCTCTCGCTTGTGAGCAGGACAATGCAAACGCCATTCAGCAGCACTGTTCTCCTAATCTGGAATTTTTAATCATAAACTGTAAACCGCTTTACTCCCCCCGTGAGTTTGCTTCATTCATTCTGGTTGGTGCTTACATTCTGCCGCACGCCAACGTGCAGGACGCACAGCGCATGCTGGCCGACCGGATACTGTGTGTGGAGCAGACAAACCCGGACTCCCTTGTTATTGTTCTTGGTGACTTTAACAAAGGAAACCTCTGCCAAGAACTCCCCAAATACAGACAGTTCATTAAGTGTCCAACCAGAGAGGGGAACACTTTGGATCACTGTTACACCACAGTTAGCAGTGCCTATCTCGCCGTTAGACGCGCTCCACTGGGACACTCTGATCATGTCATGGTCCACCTGATTCCTGCTTACAGACAGAAATTAAAACTCTGTAAACCTGTAGTGAGGACATCAAAGAAATGGAGCAGTCAAGCTGTAGAGGATCTTCAGGCATGCTTGGACTGCACTGACTGGGATGTTTTCAGGACTGCTACCAACAATCTGGATGAGTTTACAGAGGCTGTGACATCCTACATCAGCTTCTGTGAGGACAGCTGCATTCCAACACGCAGCAGGGTGAGTTATAACAATGACAGACCCTGGTTCACAGCTAAGCTCAGACAGCTGAGGTTGGAAAAGGAAGAGGCGATTAGGAGTGGAGACCGGGCCAGGTTTAAGGAGTCAAAGTACAGGTTTAGCAAGGCGGTGCGAGATGCTAAACAGCTGTATGCAGAGAGACTACAAGACCAGTCCTCAAGGAATGACTCTGCTTCTGTCTGGAGAGGATTCAGACGGATCAGCAGCTACAAACCTAAATCCCCCCACTCCATGAACGACTCACGCCTTGCCAACGAGTTGAACCAGTTTTACTGTCGCTTTGAAAGACAATGGGACAGACCTGACACCATCCCCCGTCACACCACTGATCGGCCACAGTCCACCATCTCATCCCCCACCTCCTCCCCCTCTCTTACCATCCAAGAGAGGGATGTTAACAGACTGTTCAGGAGGCAGAAACCTCGCAAAGCAGCGGGGCCGGACTCTGTCTCCCCATCCACCCTGAAGCACTGTGCTGATCAGCTGTCTCCGGTGTTTACAGACATTTTTAACACCTCACTGGAGTCATGCCATGTGCCAGCCTGCTTCAAAGCCTCCACCATCATCCCTGTCCCCAAAAAACCAAGGACCACGGGACTAAACGACTACAGACCCGTCGCCCTGACCTCTGTGGTGATGAAGTCTTTGGAGCGCCTTGTGTTGTCCCACCTTAAATCCATCATAGACCCACTCCCGGGGCAAGGGCAGGCTGCAGCGTATCATTCGCTCTGCAGAGAAGGTGATTGACTGCAATCTTGCATCGCTTCAGGACCTGCACGCCTCCAGGACTCTGAGGCGAGCAGGAAAGACTGCAGCAGCTGACGCCTCCCATCCCGGTCACAAACTGTTTCAGACTCTCCCCTCTGGCAAGAGGCTGCGGTCCATCAGGACCAAAACCTCTCGCCACAAATATTTGTTGTTAATTGTAAGTGGTTGTTGTTCCATTTTTTTATATTGTCAGTTGTATTATTTTTCTCTATTCTTCATATATAACTTGCATTTGTTTATTACATATTTCTACATCTATGTCTGTCTGCGTGTAGCACCTCAACACCAAAGCAAATTCCTTGTATGTGTAAGAAGGTACTTGGCAACAAAGCTCCTTCTGATTCTGACGTCGAGTTGTTAAATGGTCACCACTGGCCAGTATGGGGGTTGAACCCATGACCTTGGCGTTATTAGCACCACGCTCTAACCATCTGAGCTAACCGGCCTGCTGTGGGGTGCTTCTTTCTTTTTTTGCTAACAAAATTCAATGCATAAAACAACAGGGACAGACTAAAACAGACAATGGCTCCATACTGGATGTTAAGTCATGTGTGACCACCTTCCATGTCATGGTCCACCTGATTCCTGCTTACAGACAGAAATTAAAACTCTGTAAACCTGTAGTGAGGACATCAAAGAAATGGAGCAGTCAAGCTGTAGAGGATCTTCAGGCATGCTTGGACTGCACTGACTGGGATGTTTTCAGGACTGCTACCAACAATCTGGATGAGTTTACAGAGGCTGTGACATCCTACATCAGCTTCTGTGAGGACAGCTGCATTCCAACACGCAGCAGGGTGAGTTATAACAATGACAGACCCTGGTTCACAGCTAAGCTCAGACAGCTGAGGTTGGAAAAGGAAGAGGCGATTAGGAGTGGAGACCGGGCCAGGTTTAAGGAGTCAAAGTACAGGTTCTTGCCTCTGGCAAGAGGCTGCGGTCCATCAGGACCAAAACCTCTCGCCACAAATATTTGTTGTTAATTCTAAGTGGTTGTTGTTCCATTTTTTTATATTGTCAGTTGTATTATTTTTCTCTATTCTTCATATATAACTTGCATTTGTTTATTACATATTTCTACATCTATTTATGTCAGTCATCTATGTATGTCTGCGTGTAGCACCTCAACACCAAAGCAAATTCCTTGTATGTAAGAAGGTACTTGGCAACAAAGCTCCTTCTGATTCTGACGTCGAGTTGTTAAATGGTCACCACTGGCCAGTATGGGGGTTGAACCCATGACCTTGGCGTTATTAGCACCACGCTCTAACCATCTGAGCTAACCGGCCTGCTGTGGGGTGCTTCTTTCTTTCTTTTTGCTAACAAAATTCAATGCATAAAACAACAGGGACAGACTAAAACAGACAATGGCTCCATACTGGATGTTAAGTCATGTGTGACCACCTTCCAGGTGAGCAGTACACTCAAAACCTTTGACCTGAGCCGCCTGCTTTTGTGGTTCTTTTTTTAAACAATTTGTCCTCCAGAAGTAAAAAAAAAAGAAACGGACAAGTTTTGGATGTTCAGTCGTGTGCAAAGTGCCCCCAAGTCTATGCAAGCACAAATTGTTTAAACTTGAAAATACTCACTTCTTATACGGTCTGTCGCGATGGCTTTAAGTATTTCTCCATAAATAACGGAGGGGCCTTCAACCACGAAGGGACTCGAACCCTCAATCTTCTGATCCGAAGTCAGACGCCTTGTCCGTTAGGCCACGCGGTCCCGTTTCCCTTGCTCACATCTTACAACACTTGGTGATCTGGTCTTGTCAAAGCACTAAGAGTGGCCAGCTTGGGAATCAAACTCAAGATCTTGTAGCTTTTAGCGCCGTGCTAACAGTCACTGGATATCCTGTCATGTGTAAAGTCCTTGTAACTTGGCATAAGAGGGGCAGAATTTGTTTAAATCGGAAAGCTCTCGCTTGTGAGCAGGACAATGCAAACGCCATTCAGCAGCACTGTTCTCCTAATCTGGAATTTTTAATCATAAACTGTAAACCGCTTTACTCCCCCGTGAGTTTGCTTCATTCATTCTGGTTGGTGCTTACATTCTGCCGCACGCCAACGTGCAGGACGCACAGCGCATGCTGGCCGACCGGATACTGTGTGTGGAGCAGACAAACCCGGACTCCCTTGTTATTGTTCTTGGTGACTTTAACAAAGGAAACCTCTGCCAAGAACTCCCCAAATACAGACAGTTCATTAAGTGTCCAACCAGAGAGGGGAACACTTTGGATCACTGTTACACCACAGTTAGCAGTGCCTATCTCGCCGTTAGACGCGCTCCACTGGGACACTCTGATCATGTCATGGTCCACCTGATTCCTGCTTACAGACAGAAATTAAAACTCTGTAAACCTGTAGTGAGGACATCAAAGAAATGGAGCAGTCAAGCTGTAGAGGATCTTCAGGCATGCTTGGACTGCACTGACTGGGATGTTTTCAGGACTGCTACCAACAATCTGGATGAGTTTACAGAGGCTGTGACATCCTACATCAGCTTCTGTGAGGACAGCTGCATTCCAACACGCAGCAGGGTGAGTTATAACAATGACAGACCCTGGTTCACAGCTAAGCTCAGACAGCTGAGGTTGGAAAAGGAAGAGGCGATTAGGAGTGGAGACCGGGCCAGGTTTAAGGAGTCAAAGTACAGGTTTAGCAAGGCGGTGCGAGATGCTAAACAGCTGTATGCAGAGAGACTACAAGACCAGTCCTCAAGGAATGACTCTGCTTCTGTCTGGAGAGGATTCAGACGGATCAGCAGCTACAAACCTAAATCCCCCACTCCATGAACGACTCACGCCTTGCCAACGAGTTGAACCAGTTTTACTGTCGCTTTGAAAGACAATGGGACAGACCTGACACCATCCCCCGTCACACCACTGATCGGCCACAGTCCACCATCTCATCCCCCACCTCCTCCCCCTCTCTTACCATCCAAGAGAGGGATGTTAACAGACTGTTCAGGAGGCAGAAACCTCGCAAAGCAGCGGGGCCGGACTCTGTCCCCATCCACCCTGAAGCACTGTGCTGATCAGCTGTCTCCGGTGTTTACAGACATTTTTAACACCTCACTGGAGTCATGCCATGTGCCAGCCTGCTTCAAAGCCTCCACCATCATCCCTGTCCCCAAAAAACCAAGGACCACGGGACTAAACGACTACAGACCCGTCGCCCTGACCTCTGTGGTGATGAAGTCTTTGGAGCGCCTTGTGTTGTCCCACCTTAAATCCATCATAGACCCACTCCCGGGGCAAGGGCAGGCTGCAGCGTATCATTCGCTCTGCAGAGAAGGTGATTGACTGCAATCTTGCATCGCTTCAGGACCTGCACGCCTCCAGGACTCTGAGGCGAGCAGGAAAGACTGCAGCAGCTGACGCCTCCCATCCCGGTCACAAACTGTTTCAGACTCTCCCTCTGGCAAGAGGCTGCGGTCCATCAGGACCAAAACCTCTCGCCACAAATATTTGTTGTTAATTGTAAGTGGTTGTTGTTCCATTTTTTTATATTGTCAGTTGTATTATTTTTCTCTATTCTTCATATATAACTTGCATTTGTTTATTACATATTTCTACATCTATTTATGTCAGCTCTATGTCTGTGGTGTAGCACCTCAACACCAAAGCAAATTCCTTGTATGTGTAAGAAGGTACTTGGCAACAAAGCTCCTTCTGATTCTGACGTCGAGTTGTTAAATGGTCACCACTGGCCAGTATGGGGGTTGAACCCATGACCTTGGCGTTATTAGCACCACGCTCTAACCATCTGAGCTAACCGGCCTGCTGTGGGGTGCTTCTTTCTTTCTTTTGCTAACAAAATTCAATGCATAAAACAACAGGGACAGACTAAAACAGACAATGGCTCCATACTGGATGTTAAGT
>NW_024041599.1:0-17529 GCF_014851395.1 Micropterus salmoides | reverse complement strand
TACCAGTTTCTAAACTCTGTGTCTCCGTCACCATAGAAGCTGCTGTTATTCAACGACCATCTCCAGCTGTGATCATAGAGGCCTATCCAAGCCTTGCCTGTTCAAAACAGTTGGAATTAAAATAGTTGCTAAATGTACATTAAATGTAAACACTTTACTGTATCTACTATCCCTTAAGTTATGCCTCCTCTATTTTCATCTCACACAGGCTCTGCCCTCTACTGGACTCTATGGGTTCTACCCTCCTCCAATCACATGCACACACTTCCCTGCGGCCTTGTGTTCAAGAAGCGCTGTCCTAAAACATGTTTTGCTTGTATACACTATGGTGATGCTTTTGTGAATGTTAAACTGTTTATTAAACACATTACATTCTTAAACACGCTACTTTCCTACCACCAACCCCCATCAAGCTAGCTGTGTTGAACGCCGCTCTCCCGGCTAGCTAGACTGCCCGGTTCATGCTACAATCAGCTTCCCAGCGCGCCTCACGAGGATTTGCACGGGCATGTCGCTAGCTCACTGGCAGTGCTAGCTTGTTACATAACAGACACGCGCCCTGCCGACATCTCTTTCGCTGAGCGGTCACAGGCAGCTAGGTTAGTTTACTATAGCGTCTCTTCCGGTATAGCAGGACGGAAGAGAATGCTTGCTGCTTTGGTTGGGGCTGACAAGCACAGGGTGCGGGATGAGAATGAGAGAGAGTCTGATGCTCACCGCCAGATCTCTTCCCTCCGTTTGTGTCCAGCATGCCATTGTTCTGATCATTAATCCTCACTGATTAAACACAAAACATTCCGAAAGAGCATCTTCCCACACCAAACCACTTCATCTTTGGCTCGGTTGAGTTACGTGCTCCAGTCTCCACAAAACCGCACGTTCACCGATGCAAAAACTAATGTTCCAACCTATGGCCAACACTGCTCTCACAGCTAAGCTCGAGCGAGACAGTAGAGGGCCTGGCTGGACTTCCTCCTCGCTAGCAAGGCTGACTGCGGAACGTAAGGCTGCTGCTGTAACAGCGACACAATGCAGCGATGCAAATAACTCTGCATTCCCAGTACACTCACAACAGTGTCCACGGGCATGCTGCAAGCTCACTGACAGTGTTGTGTGTGTGTGTGTGTGTGTGTGTGTGTGTGTGTGTGTGTGTGTGTGTGTGTTACTAAAACACAGAAATCGTATTGTCAACATCTGCTCAACCAAACCGATAAGGCACTCAGCTGACTAGCTACAACGGCACAAGCTGATGTATTCTAGCGACTAGTGTAAGTCGCTTTGGATAAAAAGCGTCAGCTAAATGAATAAATGTAATGTAACTGGGAATAGAGCTCCCCCCAGCTGCTGCAGCGAGTGCAGTACCTGGGAATTCTGCTCAACGCCGCCACCCTAAGAGTGTATCTGTTAGAACGACAGGCAGCAGTGATGCAGCTGTTGGGCCTCTGGGCTTTCTGTACATGCAACAGCTACAATGTTGTTTCATCTGCATCTGGACCTCAAAAGGCTGCAGCGATGCATAGTGACGAAGCAGATGACTGTGACAGAGCCCTGGCCTGTACCACTGGTCTTGGGGGCTCTGTCACAAGAGTCGGCATCATAGGAGCGATACGGTGTCCTGAAGGAGAAAGGCAGAGACAGGATGGTCTATCTGCTGAGGTTGTACAGACAATCCACCATGTCTTGCTACAAAACTAAGTGGTTTGGCTTTTAGCACTGATGCATTGAGAGGGAGACAGGTCTTCTACCTGTTTGGTGGGATCTGTTATCTCATTACTGCAAGGTCTGATGGAGTAGGGGCTGTCTCACTCCACCATCAATGTGTATATAGCAGATATCTGTCCGGTCACGAGGGGCTTGGGGACAGAACAGTCTTTGCTCATGCCCTTGTGACACGCTTTCTACAAGGTGCGAGAAGACATCGACCATTGTCGTCCAAGTAGGGTACAGGGATTACTGATTGCATCTGCATCATTGTGTCCGGTCCGTGCTCTAACATACTATGTAGAGGACACCGCCACCATTGGAAGCACTGGTCAGTTGTTCGTCTGTTTCAGTGATTCAGCAGTTGGTCATGCCCTGTCCAAGACAAGCCTGACAGGCTGTCTTTGTGAGTGAATCTCCCAAGGAACAACATACCCGCCCTCAGTGGTGCATGCACATTCCACTCAAAGTGTGGCAGTATCTACGACCCTTTTCAGCGGGGCGTGTGTTGAAAAGATCTGCACAATGGCATCGTGGCCCTTTCAGTGCCTGTTTGTGGATCTCTATCTCTTGGCTATGTCGAGCTCCAGTCTGGAACTGAGCTCATAAGTGCTACCCAGGATCTGTGACCAACTGGGTTTGTCTGGCTCCACCCACTGTACCCATAGAGTCCAGCGAGGGCAGACCCTGTGTAGAATGAAGGTTACGATATGTTAACCCTAGTTCTATGAGCACAGGCAGAGCACTCTATGGATGAGCCCTTCTCCTCCGACACCGTATACTGAAGAAGTGGCTGGATGCTAAGGCAGTAGGGACACTGCTATTTATACGTCACACCCTTTGCGACATCCTATTAGTCGGATATATGCAGGGGCGGGCTGGCCATCCAGGCTGGTCCATTTCGAGCCCAACAGGCTGGGGTTCAGGAGTTTTTATTTTTCACTTTCTAATGTTAACCTTTATGATCCACAACTGCGCCAGCCAACCGCCTGGTCAGCTGCAGCGAACTTTTGAGGGGAGGGGAGATCCCAACTTAGACTGGTCCTCATTTTTGCTGAAACCTGTTTGGCTCAACGGCCCTGATCAGAGGAGTTTACTTTCCATTTGGGCAAGTTCAATCTCCAAACGTTTTGTCGGGGATGAACTAAGTGCTTGGTTGTGTGATAAGGGCAACAGAGAAGGTAAATGAGACAAAAAGAGTGAAAGAGATAAAAGAAATGTGTGGTGCAGAAAAAATCTGAATTAAGAAGTAAAAAAAATGCTGGACCCTGCACAAGCAGAGACAGGTGCACAATTAGGAGGCTACTGCATAGCATACTGAAATTATTTAATATGTATTTATGTATACATTATATATATACATATGTATATAGCCTATATTATAATCAACAGTTTGCAAGGAAGCAAGGAATCTCTGTATGTTTGTATGTATATTAGCTGTTAAGGTCAGGTGATGCAGAAAGACAGAGTGATGATGACCACAGTAATGTTGATGAGGAGGGAGAGAAGGAACAGGGAAACTGCAGGTACAGGGGCAGAGTGCAGGGCTGTGTAGGCAATTATATTATGCCTATATAGAATTAGAAAATGGTTCTTGTTAGTCATATTTATTACTTATGTTCTTCTCGTGCATATGCAGCTGTACAATCAGTACAAGCAGAGTGGCACAGCACAGGGGAAGCTGAGCCAGGGATAGGCCTACTCAAGGCTGAAGATGAGGGATTTGATTTTTATGCACACACATACACACTGCTCTATTTTATGGGACTACATTGTAGGTTTTGTATATTGCCTGACCTGGTCTTGTTCAGTGCAGAGTTGCCTTGCTTATACAAACTGAGGAGGCAGGTGTCATCCTGAAGTTTCTTGAAGGTCTTCAGTATAAACTGATTCACTGTATACAACAAAAACACTACTATGTATTAAAATAACTGCAAAAAATATTTCTGCGTGCCCTCAAAGGGCACTCACATAAAAGGCCTCTCTGTCTGAGTCCTGGGCTGAATTTCAGTGGGCAAGTGTGTGTGTGTGTGATTAGTGGAGGTAGAACTCATAGAGAACAGTAGAGGGCTCCGCCTGTACTCATAGAACTTACCATATCGTAACCTTTGTACATTACATCCACTTTATCATTATATTGTTGTCTGGCTGTTGTATGTATATGATTATACATGAGTACATATACACTATGTTCTGTATATGTTTCCACAATTAAGAACTTGCCTGTGTATTGGTGTGGTGTTGAATATAGCACTGACGTCAGATATGGTTTCTATGGTGGCCAGGTCAGTGTAGACCCGTCTGCAGAAGTTCTGAGCTTCAGTCCAGTTCAGTGGTGTACTCTCAAAGTAGTACTGACGTGTTGGGCAGAGGCATTGATCAGTGCTCCTAAAACAAAGCATATTTATTTTTATTATTATTCTTTTTTATAAAGGATGTAAACTGTTTTACAGTCAACATGAAGAAGGATTATGCATCAGGTGGTTTCAGCAATTCTGTGGGGTTTACGATAGATTTCCTCATTGATGAAATTTTTTTTTTATGCTAGCAGCTTACACTGTATCAATACTATAGAGCATGGAAACAATCAATGCACCAACGAAACTAAACCAAACAGCCATGCTGGATTTAATGTCTAGTGCTTTAATACCGGTCTATGTATTTGGCGGCCAATGAATTTCCGTTTTGAAACATCAAAAATTAAAAACGGCTCATTAACCCAATAACAATTAGTAAATAGGGAAACAAAAAACAACCAATTAGTATTTTACACTGATATTAAAAAACGGATAATGAAAAACAATCTTGTTATCCCTATCTATGATGTGTTTCAAAATTCAAATTATGAGTAAACAAATAAATATAAGCCTTCTTCATCAATCAACTTCAATCTTGAGGGGTAAATTAATCAAGATTATTGGTCAAATTGTGTGCACAATTGAAATACTGTATAGAGTATATGGCTGTGCCAGTTGAAATGATGATAATCATAATATAAACAGAGGTTTACCACATGTATAGCTTATTGTATTGTAGCTATATTTGCAGCTGTATCTTATGACTTGTGATGTGCTGCTGACTAGTGGTAACTGTCTATGTTTTGAGGTTGCTACAGGGGAACTTGCAGGTGTTATTAATCTTTGTTAAAGTCCCCCCTCCAGTGTACTTAGACATTTCTTTGATATTTAGATTTTTCGGAGACATTTCCTTACAATGTTGATTACCCACATAGTTTGCCAAATATTTTTTGACAAATAGCTTAATTTTGTGCTCAAAGTTGCAAAGATTGCTTAGTTGTTAAAACGGGGTTGTGACATATGACTATAGAAATTCCATAAGTCATACGTCCAAGCTTGCGCAGGCACACTGTCATGCCTTGTTAAAAAACTGTCATGCCATCACAGCCTTGTTAAATCAGAGCATCAAACCGATAAACATCGTTGTGAGCAAGCTAACCAATTTATCATGCCTATTTTAGCTTCATTACACTGGCTCCCAGTATGTTTTAGAATTGACTTTAAAATTCTATTGATCACTTTTAAAGCTCTTCATGGCCTCTCGCCTTGTTATATTTCTGACCTTTTAGTCCCATACGCACCAGCACGTACCTTGAGATCCTCGGGCAGAGGTCTGTTGTCTGTTCCAGAGTCTCGACTGAAAAGTAAAGGGGACAGAGCGTTTGCTGTCAGGGCCCCGAGGCTCTGGAACAGCCTGCCCGAGGAAATCAGGTCGGCTGAGTCAGTGAACTCTTTTAAGTCCCTTCTTAAAACATACTTTTAATGGAGAGCTTTTCCCGATCTTATTTGACTTTATTTTATCCCTTTTGTTTTATTGTATTTTACTAATTTTATATAAATTTTTCATGCTCTTATCTTGTTTTTTTGTATTATTCTTTACACTTGTTAAAGCACTTTGTAACTTGTTTTTGAAAAGTGCTCTACAAATAAGGATTATTATTATATTATTATTATATTGTTGCGCAAACAAAAGCTAATGCCACTTTAGTCACAAGGTGGCAGCATTGGCTCACAATACAAGAAGAATTGTCTTCTTCAGTTTTTTTCACACATGTGCAACTTGTGAACTACATGATCTGCCTTTTCCACAGCTTTCTCTCGGTAGTTCTGCATTTCAACCACGATGGAAGCTAAGAGGTTGTTGTGAAGGTGTGTAATATTTTATAAACATGTTTTTCCTTTCCAAAGCATATGCATCAGCCCTCATGTAGTCAACTGCACCTGCCCCACTTAGCAGATCAGCAAAAAGATCCTCATGGATGGATGAGGCAGTCAGCCTTTGTTAACAGTTTAACACAGGACATAAATGTGAAACCAGCACAGAAGTCTTGGTTCACGGTTTTCAGGTTAAGATCTTTATTAATGAAGGCAAAGCGAGATCAGTCCAACAATTAATATTATCCTCGGCCAAAGACATACTCAGTCACATTTGTCTATTTTGTATTTTTCTGTGTGTATTTTCATGTGGAGCCAGTAAATGTTATGTAAATATTTTTTATTAATAAAATCTTGAGAATTGTACAGCTTTGGTTTGCTCTTGAGTCTTTTCTAGTTTAAAATATTGTTTTATTTTGACCATACCCATTTGGTACATCCACATTTTAAAAAGTTCCAATCTTGTGTTTGTGTTATTGTTAATTGCAATTTTTAAATATTAGAATACATTAATAGTTTTATATAAAACATTAACCATTAATGCACTATGCATCTGTTCAATATAATTTTATTGTCAACCTAATGAGGCTGTATAACATGTGTAAATACCCCGTTCTTCAGAACACAACACATTAAGGTAAGGACTTCATGATGTGCCTGCCTTCAGTCCAGCAACCTGCCTGCAATATCTGCAGCTAAAGCTGATGAAAATATCATTTATCAGTTAGTGTGAAGTAGTGGTGATGTACATACAATGTACTTTACATGCAGAAGATCAAGCATACGGTTGTATTGTAACTGTAGACAAAATAGCACATTTCAACTTTGAAGGAAGCACAATAACCGTCTGCAGATACAGAACTGTTTGGGATTGCACTGGATGAGAGAAGGAGGTGGAAAAACGAAACTTACTGAAACACTTCTGATCAGGCAGAAATCTCAACACAGATCCACACAAATGTTCACTTCAGCACCTCAGATAAAGTGCAGCTCACAGTCCTAAACAGAGCAAGTTTGCACCTCAGATTTTAGATGGTTATTTAGCAAAACTCTTTCAGTGATGAACCAAAGAATGACCTGCACAGAGTAACAATGACTCCAACTAGGTGGTACATTAATTGTGATGATGCAAACTCTGAGGTCTCACAGCTGATCGAATGCACTGTAAATAGGTGCATCTCTACAAATGTTAGATCACTATATTCAATTAACATAAGAAACTGATGAATGAAGAATTTGATTTTATTTTAGATAAATTTAGTCTGATAGATTTTATATAACAAAAATGATTTCTAATACAAAAGCAAAAGTTCACCAGATTAAAATCACATCTTGCATTCATGGAAACATCAATATTGAAAGGTTACAAATGTAAAAGTTGTTTTGTGTGACTTAAAGTAATGTATTGTAACAGTAAATATATAGCAGGATCTGGGAGTGCCGCACTGGAAGTTGGGACATCTGTAGAACTAGACTCTGGTGCTTCTCATCTGGAATGATGCTTCCATCAGCTCATCTGGCTCCTGTAAACCAGAATGGTAGAAAGTTATTGACAGCCTCTTCCCAACTGCCATAAGCCTACTGAACTCTGAGATCGCCTCTGCATGATAACCTCTCTGGCATGTTAAACTAATTATGGCAACGTGCAATACACTCTTTTTTGTTTCATTATATGTCTAATATTAATCTTGCTGCAGGACACCACTTATAAGTCAAGTCAGCTCTTACTATATTCATTATTTTATGTTAAATTACTGTTAAACCGGTACTACTTTGTTTCTTTTTAGAGAATTGTAATGCACCTTTGTGTTGTCACAAAAGTAATCTTCTACACAATAACAAAAAAGGCTTGAATTTCGAATGTAAACAGGGCCTCACGGGTTCAAATTACATGCAGCTGGAGAGCCTACACAAACTCAGAAGTGGCTGTAATTCAGCTAATTCTACATAACTAACATTAACGTTACCTGACCAGGTGCGCCATTAGTGTTACTTTACTACTTACCTTCTAACAGATGTCTTTTGTTCCAAAATGTTTTCACCCTAAATTCAAACACTTAGTTTTTACTTCTGTACATGATTCTTTATAAACTGCAGTTAGCAGACTCCAGTTATTTTAGCATCGTTACCAAAGCTTGAAGCTGGCTAATTAGCTAGTCGGGTAATGTTAGCTATACTAACAAGCTAACGTTATGTACCTGCTAATTATTGTAACACATAAATAAAATACTACAATTTGACTCACCAGCTGGAGCACAGGCTTGTGAGGGTCCTCTTTCTCTCCAATAAATCACACAGCCTGCCATTATTTGTCCGGTATCGCTATGAAGAAATGTCCAAAAGGCTCCAACGGAGCAGAGGTGCTGAGCTCCGTGACTCACTGTATTAGCTGAGCTAACAGACAGCAGTCACTCGGCTAAGTGTGACAGCGACAGCAGCCACCTGTCAATCAAAGCGCCCACGGCCCTAAAAATGCAGAATTTTAAGGCTTAATATAATTTAAACGGGTGAGTTATAAAACTTTTTTCCCCCCTCACAGTTGTCACGAAGGGCAAAATTTGCTATATACACTAAAACCATCTTTTGTAGCAGGCTGTTGTAGCATACCTACGTTACGATTAATAAAAATTATCAATATTAATATTCAGAAATATCAATTCATAAAACTCTCGGGGCACCACCGGAAATTCCAATCGCCCTGGGCCCGGACTCCCTGGGTATGGTTTAATACATCGCACCTTGTTTATATACAACGGTGAGACCCAGCCATCGGCTTCAGTTTTTCTTCAGCACTGAGCTGTCTAAGCAGAAGATTTGTCTAAAGAGCAAAGACTTTCCAGCTGGAAAATAAGAATTACGATGTCTTCCAGCAAGCCAGCCAGAATGGGGCGAGTGAGAAAATATTCGTCCACACAAGGAATTCGGGGCAGCGCCCTCCTCTGGTGTCTGTCTTTCTTATCAGTTTTCGCATATCTGTGTGACAAGGAGGGGGCAGGTTAAGAGTCCGTGTTAATAGCTCTTTGGTGGGGTATAGAACCAGGACTGAAAGAAATAGGCAGTGGGCCAAGTCTGTTTTTTCCTTTACAAGCATCAACAGAGCATCAAATACAGATCTACAACTGACAATACATACTAGTAAGAGCAGCAATAAATACTAGTAAGAGCTCATAGTACATATCACATCAATGGGGTAAATACCTAGGGAAGGAAGGAAGAGTTAACAAAAAGTGCTATCAATACAAGATAATTGTAGGGGAGACGAGCACAGGAAGTGCATGTTAAAGGTTAGGAGTTAGAGGTGTTATAAGAGGAAGTGTTCTCGGAAGAGATGAGTTTTCAAGAGCTTAGTTTTCGATTTGATAGATCTCCTCCAGGGAACTGGTTATCTGGCTATAAAATTGTTGTTGAGCACATTAATGCTTTTTTCCAACGTTAATTGTTGCACATTAAAAATATATTGTGATATAATCTTGCAAGCTAACCACAAAATGTTAGCCAGAGTTAGCCAGATTAAGAACCAATCAAAGCTCGTGTTGTTACCTTGTCAACTTGCGTTGGCCAATCATGTATTTTGAACCGGTGCCCGAAGACCCGGATGTGTGAACTGAACGCCGCTCTGAACTCGCTTTTGGTGCAGGCTCTGCACTCAAGTCAGCACTGCTGCCAGACAGGAAATAAAGTGACTTTTTTTCGACCCCAAAAGGACGTAACTTCTCCATTGTTTTGGCTATAGTGTATGGCTGCACCACACATCGTGGCAACGCTATGTAACTGACTAGCATTACCTGAAACATTGTAAAAAGTCTGAATGCATGGGTCTTGGCATATGTTCGCCATCAAAATAGCTACCGCTATCGGTATTTATGCAACTAATTTAAGCAAAGTACCAAATACTACACACGTGGGTAACGTTAATGTTAAGCTATTTGTCGTTTTAAATGTAGTATACTGCAAGTTGGCTAACATTAGCACCCGAAGTAACTTAGTATGGTAGGTCATATTTGCATTTGTCTTAAAATGTTGACTATGACGCTGAAGTTTAAAGAAGATAAAGAAGATAAATTAAGATTAAAGTTTTTTCTATTGTTCAGCCCCTTCCTTGTAGACTGGCTGGATGATTTTATCTTATTTGAAGTAAAGCTTATGTACTGTGACAGTGTTTCCCAGACATCTGTAGGAGTAAGTTACACCTTGTCCTGCCTGTTTTAAATATCTCCCTGCTCCAACACTAGTTCATTATGAGTTGACAGTTTGAATCAGCTGTGTTGGGGCAAAGAGAGATCTAAAACACACATGGATATAAATAGTTAGATTACGTTATGTCCTGTTTCCTGTCTAATCGCACATTGTATTTTGTATTTTTTCCATGTGTTTCCTGTCCTGACGGTGGAGCCGACCTCAGAGTGGATGTTTTACAGTATATACAGTATACAGTGGAGTGGAGCCTACATCCAGAGGCCAGAAGGCAGACAGTCTTCGAAAACCTCATTTGGGTGAAGTAAGCAACATAGGCTACAGTATCTCCATGAGGCAATGTCCAGGTGGGATTTGTTTTGTAATGATTGTTTAAAATACAGTAAAGTACAGTAAGGTAAATCTTTACATGGTAAGTTTCACTCAATTCCTGGATGCTATGGGATCATGATTATATTGTTAGATTATCAATGGCTAACTCGGGCTATTTAGTGAATTAACAACACCAGACAATAATGAACTTGGATTTGTCATGTTATTTAAAGATGCACTTAGGCCATGGCTGCACGCTCACAATGTTGTGTGTTGCGTCCTTAGACAGCATTGGAGCAGTTCCTACATGTACACGTGGTAGCTGCTGCATTCTACATGTGCAGTTACCCACACTGGCAATGCACAAGCTCCAAGACACTGGTCTTGGTGGAAGTGTCATCCAATGAACTGCATAGAATTCCCACTCACATTTGTTAATTTACAATTAATTCATACAATTTCAATTAATTTTTACAATTGCTATAACATTTGGAGCATCCATGCCGCATTGGGGAGGTATGTCTGGCAGAATTTGCAAACTTCTCGTGTAAAACAGTATGAGGTCAGGCAGACATGGGAAGTATTTCTGATACAATATGTATTTTGAATACAAAATAGTATGTTGTAATTTGGATTTGAAGGGTCTCATAAATGGCTGTGTAATTTGTATCAAAATAGTACAGTGTTAAGTATTTTAAAAATGCAGAAAATAATTTCCCCAAAGCAGGGAGTTGGAACAGTGTGTTGAACGCTTTGCACATGCTTGTTTAAGACACATGGCAAGTGAAAGATGGATCTCTCCTTGGTTTTCTCTGATTCAGGCAAGTTCAGGCAATAAGAGTTGCTCCACATTTGTGTTTTGAAAGGACAGCATAACCATGTAGGCATTGAAGCTTTTTTTTTGTCGCTCTTTGATTGGACAACAATTTGGAGTATGTTTATTGACATGGCTACAGTCAACTAGTTTGCTAGGATGTAGTGAAGGGCCATGTTTACTGAGTTGGATGCAGTGTCATCACTGACTTCCTCTGGCAGCAGTTGGGCTTTATCTACATGGTTATGGGACACCAGGTAGGGGACAGAACAAAGGGGACAAAGAATGTGTTTATCAAAGGTGGTTACTTTTAATCTAGCAATCTTCATCAAATGTGCACACATCAACGTTGGAAACAATGCTTACACTACTTATAAAAATTTTTACATGCCATCTGTGAACAAATTACTTAGTTCCTTAGCAGGGACCAATGAATTTCACAATTTTGGGGTCCGGCCTATGGTCTAAAAGGGTTTCTTTGATGTTTTGAGTAATTAGAAAGGGGGGGCACGGTTGCCATGGCTACCCTGTGTGAGGGCAGTTTAGTGTCTTTTGACCTTTATTCAAAAGGGTTCTTGTAGGCTGGTTCCGGATGAAGTTAGTCTCTGGTAAGTGTCGGGGTGACACATTTATGGTCACTGAGGTCATCGAGCCTGGTTCAGATTGAGGTTAGTCTCTGGACAAGGTTAATATTGTCATTTTAATAGTCATGCATAGAGTCTGTTATCTCAACTTCACTGGATGTTGTAGGTTTTATGGCTGAAACTACCCAAGCAGCACTTGGGAGTGGAGCAAACCTTTTACCCCCTCCTTTGGGATACTTCGGCTGTCTGTTGAGGGCTGATATCTCAACCCCCCTCAGATGACAAGTATGAAATATGTTTTAATGATAACATGTATTTATCATGTAAAAATATTAATTGTTATAGTATTGATATAAGACAGTGAGTACAGTGTTGTACTTGATCCCATTTAAGGGTCAACCATAGACCTTTTCATGCCCCCCCCCCATAGCGCAAATCCATAGCAGAGTCTATCGAGTCACCCTGCCCTATCGAAAAATGCTACCTTATGTGTTCCTTTTCCAATCTCATAAAGTTATAACTCTCACAGTAAGTTATTATGACATCATTTCAGTGGTAGCGTATTCTGATAACCCTATCAAATAATGATCCCACTAAAGAATCATTTTATATTGCACCACTACTCACTCCATGTGTACTGTAAGGAGATGGGGAGCATGTTGAAATACTATATTATTCCATTTGTATTTAAGATATCAGGGGTAGTGTATTCTGATTGACAACTATTGATTTTATGTTTTGATATTGCAGACAATCAGCCACTGTCTTGACGGCATGCTCAACAGCAAGGTTGCACAGATTTATGGGCGTGGAAACAGACCACGCTTGTGGGTCATACGCATTTGCAGAACCGCTAAGTAGCACATCTCGATAGGTAGCATAAATCGACAGAACACCGGGTCTGTGGCCCACAATCCAATGTCCCGCATCCTAGATAGCAATCTGACTCCACACCGGCGGTATCACAGGGTCTGGAACGGATCCGCAACGGATCCACTTGCACAGCGGGACGGATCCGAAACGGATAGGGATTGCGGACCCGTTCACGAAGTGGCTCATCCGGCCCGGATCCAGTTTGGATCCGTTCATAAAGCTGCTCATCTGGCCAAAACTGGCTACAGAAATATTTAAAATCTAGCTGACCAACATCTACTGTTCTGTATAAAAGCTTAAATACTTCTTATAACCTGTCTATTCTATAAGCCACCCTGCGGTTCTTTAATTAAATGCTTTTACTGTGAAGAAGCAGAAAATAGGAAAATTGAGTTTGTATTAGCAACTTAATACAGCTCTGCTACGGCTGTAAGAGATCCAACAGTTATCAGCAATACTCATGTCAGATAAAATAACTGGGGATGCTAAATGCATTGTTTCCTTACACAGTTTTTATCCAAACATAGACACTGTAGGTCAAAAAAGTCTCTACAGACTGTAAATACATTGAATATGTATTACTGGACAAACAAAATACAACCATAAAAATTATCAAAAATATTTTATTTAATACCTCAAGGATTATAACTTTAATCATGTTTCAAGACATGCAGAAACCCTACATACCAACATACTTTTTCTTAAAGTGAATTAACAGTGGGCATCCATAAGGATGCTGATAGCGGCACACCTCCTTGAGCTTCTTCCCCTCTCTGCTGCCAGGTTGAAACACCATATTTTCTTCCTTAGGATATCATCTGTGGCAGCAAGGGAGATATGACTCTTTCTCACAGGATCTGTAATCACACAAGGAGATTTTCATTAAAAATTTCATGAAACCCGTTGCAACCAACAGTTTTTACAAAAGGATACACATAACCACTAACTTTTAAACTTCGTCTGCTGTCTGACATTTACAGGACAGACAGTGTTTCCCCATACATTCATTTATTTGTGGTGGCCCACCACAATATCAACGCTGACAACCACATATTGATTTAAAAATTTTTTTTACTAGGCCTATTTAAAATCGATTTGATTGCAGAGCGCCCGAGCGCAGCACATCCTCTCTCTCTCTCTCACATCGTTCGCCTATCTCTCTCTTTCTCATGAACACCGCTGCACAAATCAGTCCAGCACAATGCTGTCAATGTCGGAGACCCACCTTAAAAAAGTTATAAGCAAGCATGTAAGGAGCCTAGCTAAGATTAGCCCAGTGTAAAGACTTGAAACAGGAGGAAATGCATTAGGTGCGTTTGACTTCATGTGGCGCTGCGCAGCGCTGACTTAACATGATGCATGCTGGATTTAAAATAAGGCATGCTGGTTACAAATTGTGTTGACTTTTGCCGTCACTGCAAAACGGGACTGTGTCACATGACACTGAAACCTCGCGGGTGAAGGCAGCTGCAGGCGCCGACTCCAGTGACTGTGGAAGATGGTAGAAACAGCCTGACCCTGTCCACATGTAAAACCCACTTCACTGTACCTCTAAAGATCAGTAATCAACACTTTATATTTATTCACAGTTGTTTAATCTAGACAAAAAACAAATTGTAACAAGTGGTTATGTAATGAACTATATTTTGGCTATGACCTGGAACCAGCAGAGACATCAGGAAAGCTACTGTTCCCACAGACAACAATCATTAAACAAACAAGGTATTTACTGAAGATTAATATAGACAGTGTTCAGCGAGAAAACAGCACTGCATTAAAAAAATTGGTGGGTGCATGCCCTCAGGTGCCGATTAGACCATGGAATATAACCCAGGAAGGCTGGTTGGAGTGAAAGATCCATGCGTTTTAAGGCTTGTTAGATGTCAAAACACTGTATAACTGTTATAATACTATTAGAAATAACTCTGGAAAGTTGTCACGCCAAAATTATTTCATCTTGCATGTGTAGTGAACAACGTGTGGATTTGTGCATTTTATATTGAATAAATTTGGAGCTACTTTGAATTCCTTTCTCCTCCCCAGAGAAGAAGTGCTTTCTCTAAGTGCTATCCCGACCATAAAACTGGCACCTTTTTGAAGCTGATAACGCGGGGCCTGAGTGTTAAACTGACAAAGGGACACGAACCAGCCATTGGCATTCCCTGAACAGCCTATCAAAAATGGCCCCCCACACATGTTTCCGTGGCAACTGACTTTGCTCTATGTTTATTATCCCATCAAAGGGATACTCCTTGTCTCACCTAAGTGTGACATAATCCAGGACAGACGAACTTTCAATGTAAAAGGGACTGCAGTCTCCAAAGACTCAAAGCATTTAAGTATTTATTAGCATTAAGTTTAATTAAATCTTTAATCTCACAGCGTGCCTCGCCAGGCAACGCCCTCAGACTCGGCCAGCGAAACAAACAGGCCCTTTGTTCGCCTGAAGCTACACACCTGAAGTGCCGCGACACGATCTGCCTTCAGTTTGTTTTATTTTCTTTATTTCTTTTGTTTGTTAAAGTTATCAGTCCGTTAAGTTACACTGGACTAATTTAGGAACGACCAAGTTCCATTTTAAGCCTTTTCGTCGAGCCAACTCACCGAGGTCAGACCAAGCCACGTGGTCTCGCCAGCTACAACGAAGGAAACCTGCAAACAGCCGAATTGCCAGACGGAGGAGGCGTTTTCAATCAGACACGGAGAACCCCGGAGAATCCCTAGCAAAAAACCAGGATCGGCAGCTAGCGTGGGACCCGTGCAACAGGCCAAAAGCAGGCTGTCGACAAGCAGTAAGACTTAACACACGTTCTGTGATCAGATGTCCATTTAACTCCTAAACTATAGCATTAGTTGACTTTCATTAGCTCTTCTATGCTGTATGAGTCAAATGCTTCCCACAATCGAACCTCCAGGCTCATTGTTCAGCAAATGTTTATGTTCCCTGTATCCAACCATCTTTTATCACCTTAGTTAGAGAATAAATTCACTGTAATATAATCAAGAGCTGTGTGTGTGCCTATTTCTAGTTCCTGCCAAGAGAATTGACCCTTTAGATATGAGACTGACTGACTGATTTAAGATAATTGAGCGATTATTAACTAACTGATCACTAGTAATAATTGAATATTAAAACTACCTAGAGGTCCGGAGACTCTAGGATTATAACAACTCCGGTGGTGCCCTGAAATGAGGAATCTGGTTTGATTTTATGAATAATAAAATTCATAACTGGGTATCAATTCTCATAAATTTATTAAATTGCATAACTAAATTTTAGGTCTGCTACACATGACAACAACAATCACAATGTAACAGTCAAGTTTCAGAGTCAACCAGAAATGTGTATTTGCATATATCTTAGCCAACTCAGTGCTTTGCCGGATGATTGTTGTGTGTGGTAGTGTTGTGTCGTTCAAAGAACGATTCATTCATAAGACCAAATCGTGTATAAGACTCGGGAGGAATGGGTTGTCTCAGTGAGTGATTCGTTTGCACACATGCGTGATAAATCTTGGACTCTTACGTTCACTCGTTACACAGCAGCTGCATGGGCTCCGTCAGCACAGGAAACAGAATTGATTAGTTCAACTGTGGGTCTCTAGGTCTGAGTCATTCATTTGTCACGTGACAGCTACGGTGGAGCAGGAATGAACGACTCGTTCACGTTTTGTTCACTGCCAGCGCCGGAGAATGAGAGGCAGGTTGGCTGTCAGGTAACAGTCACTGAACTGATATTATATAGTAGAGGTGCTCCGATCAGGATTTTTTGGGCCGAAACCGAGTCTATTTGGAGCCTTTTATTTATCATGTAGCATTATACGGTATACTATATTTATTTAATTGGTCCTAAAAACAATCTATTAAGTGTTAAAGTTAACAGATGATAAAGTATCATGAAATGACAACTGTTATTTATTGCCAGGAAACATGGGCAACAAATTCTGCTAAATCTGAAAATTTTAATAAATAAATATAGGCTACAATGTAAATTCCATATTATACAGTCAATTGTTAATGTTACATAGGCTACTATATTCATTATAATTTCATATGGTTGCCATTAGTACGCTATAGGCCTTATTTCATTTCAGGGATTGTTTTCATTTTTTATCCTTGTTCAAGAAGCACAGTCTACATATTTTACATGCTGCCACCGACTATACCAGAGGGAGAGTAGCAAACACTTTAAATACGGCCAGAAGATTTTTATTTGATTTTATAAAGGTTAAAAATACGGGAGAATCTGGGGGAAAACGGGAGGGTGACATGAGAGGAGTAGAGAGAGGAGTGGGGTAATGTGAGGCTACATCCACGCTGCTACGTTTTTAAAACAGTTTATAGCGAAAACGATCTTCTCCATCCACAGCAGCGTTTCAGCTGTGTATCAGAATTGATCTCTGTCTATATTAGAACAACTGAAAACACACATCTAGTGGCCGTTCAGGCAGCCCCCACTGGGAAGCACGTGCCAGTGTAAACAATTAGCGAAAGAAGAAAGTAATACAGACCAAGAACCACACCAGGCTTTTTAATTTTTTTTTTGCATTGACCGACAACAAAGTGGAACTGTTAATGAAAGTAACAGGGAGTACAAGAGACGGCGGCGGAAAACAGACTGGGAGTTGACGCAAAGTAAAATATAGCATGCACAGTAGGCTAGGCTTACACAGTACTTATTTTTATGCTTTGCATGCTTAATAAGACCGACTCACAAAGCCAAATGTGAGTGTGTGTCATTTTATAAAGTCCTCTGTTTTGTCCATCTGGTCAGCAGCATTTTCAAACAAACATCTTCTGATTCACCGTTTTAATCTGGATGGGAGGCAGAAATGTAGCAAAAGGTCTCTGTTTTGTAACGAAAACAGAGAGAGAGATG
>NW_024041598.1:0-14657 GCF_014851395.1 Micropterus salmoides | reverse complement strand
AACATCTTGGAACAGTTTATCACCCACAAAGTCAAGGGGTGTGTGAAAAATTAATGGGGTTGCAAATGAAACTATACGAGGGTTTAATCTTCTGTCAAATACTCAAAGAAGTCACAGACTGACATTGTTGAAACATGACATGGCTCTTGACTATATTTTAGCCAAACAAGGAGGTTTGTGTGTGGCTATGAACTTGACGGGAGACGGTTGTTATACTTTGATCCCAGATATTCTGATAATATCACTAGTGTATAGATGCATTAAAGAGTATAAGGGATGCGTTGGTCATATCTGAGGGAGCTGGATGGTCAGCAAATACTTGGCTACAAAATCAGTTAGGACCAGTGGGAGCAGTGGTGGTTCAGATTTTGGTAGCAGCCTTTGTAGCGCTGTGTTTGATGTTTGCTTTTGTACGGTGCTATTGACTTTTGCGAAAGCTATGATATGAGATGGGTTGGAGTGGTAATGCTAGGGAGAACACTAGATGCCTTTGTTAACTAGGCTGATTCAGATGGAGATGATGAAGGGGAACCAGATGAATTAATGATGGAAAGATATCCATTTTAATAATACTTTGTATTTCATACATTGAGGTTTTAATTTCATGTGTATTTGCAACAAGAGTACTGGTTGGTGTTTTCTTTTCTTCCAGAGTATATGGGGATGTACAGATGGGGATTCAAATACTAAACAAGGACATATGAATGGAATTGGACAAGGATGGTGTGGAAACGTCTGGATTGCATCGACACTGCTGAGGAGCTGCAGTGGAATACCTTCCTATGTCTACTTGATATAGATATGAATACATATGTGAATGAATAATACTTAATAACAATGATATTCTTTTTGTGTGTTAACTGTGTAAAGACTTGTACTTTCACTTAGGGAGTTAATATTTGGGGACCTCAGGTTTTTTCTTTTTCTTGATGCTTAGGGATATAGGGTCTAGGCAGGGAAAGGTCTGTTGGAGGGTCCGATGGGTTGACCAGCCTGAATTCGGACATGGTTTTGATTTGTTTAATTTACTGAGGTTTTCACATGTATTGGCTTAACCGTATTCTGCATTGACTGATAAAGAGTCGTTCATTAATTGGACTGGAGTACCATGCGTGGCCGCCTAAGGCAGAGGGGCCGTGAGAAAATTTTCCTGTTAGATGTCTTGGAGGGAATTTGGAATGAAGGCTGCCGGACAGGTTTTTCGTTCTCACACTCCATAAAGTTGATAGTTGTTAAAAATAATATTGCTAGAGCATGTGTTGGAGAAATTTATCTCTTATGTTTTTCGAGACTCAATTAAGTCTCGTAGGGGGGAATATGTGGTGTAAACATATGTGCATCCGGCCATTACAGTTTAACATAATGCTCTGCGGGTGTGAGAGGGACAGTGAACCCTTATGGGGAAGTAATGATTGATGGGTGCAGTGTTAGGGGAAGTAGAGATTAGGTATAAAGAGATTAGTGTGTATGAAGGGACTGTACCCTTCTGTGGTGTCTAATAGGGTTACATTATTCTACAGCACCGTGCCCTTATATGGTTTTTAGCAGAGACCTAAACATGTCCTATATAAGCTGTGTTCGATGTACAGAGAGACAGAGTGGCCATCGGGCTGGGTCACTCTCCAAGCTGCTGCAGAGCTTGTAATTGATGCTGAATTCTTTGATGTAATAAACTTTTAAACCAAGAACAGTGTCAAGCGGATTTCTTCTCAACACATCATCGCAGCATTATCGTTCGGACACCACATCTGAAAGGGAAATAGAAAAAGCATGATGTCAAACATTTTGTCAGAGAGAGTGAGACGCGCCTGATGTGTGGATTCTCATGAGCTGCCAACAAAAAGCCTGGATGATATGGCAGGTGGCAGGACTCTGGCTTGACTTTCCCGGTATTTAATAATAATTCAGCTACTTTGTCATTTTCAGACTTTAATTGATGGAATTATCATCGTCATGAAAATCCAAGATCCGTGACCCTGTACACAGGACAAGCGGTTGACGATGAGTGAGTGAGTAAACTGGGTCCAGCATTAGACAGACCAACCAGATGGAACAGCACCATCGCAGTACTAATACAAGTTGGCTATAACCACTGTGGGGTTTCTGGCAGCCGGCTGTTACACTCAACAATATGTAGCCGAGTGTTTACCTTTCTATCTAACGCCCCTTTGTTTAGAATAAAATAATTCTGTTAAACTTGCTGCTTTTTCTTTTGTTTGTGAACCAGCTACAGTAACATTTGTAAAGCTAACAGTACACATACATTTGTGTCAGACCATGTTTTCTTTATTTCAGCCATTGTACAGCAGCAGAGCAAGCAGCAGTGACTGCCAATGTGACACTCTGCACTTCCTGTTGTCTGTAGTGAAGTGTATTTACTATTTATGGATGAGCTTTGACCTCTAGTGGCACATTTTGGTAATTAAAGCTTTTCATAGTCACAGTGATTTCTAAGGGGATATTAAAAACTGCAAACTTAGGTGTAAGTAGAAAATGATTTGCAGTCTGTTAGCTGAGAGAAGACAGGGTTAAAGGTGTGTCACTTATTAATGTTTGTGTTTGAATGAGTTTAGTTATAAATGTTACAGATGATCGCAAATTTCCACCCATGTACATATTTTAAGTCAAAATAGCACGAGACCTAACAATACTATAAATACAATCCTGTCCGCTTGTCATTTGGGTCATTTTAAACATGTTTTGGGTCATAACGGTTTGGCTTATAGTTTCAATATTGTTAGTATTTGCTGTCAACCCCCTATTACTCATTCTGTCTTTAAAATCTCTCTCCTCAGTGTGTGGTCAGCCTGTGCTCAATGACAAGATTGTTGGAGGACAGGTGGCCTCTGCAGGTCTGCAAAAACTGGGTCCCACTTCTGTGGAGGATCCCTCATTAACAATCAATGGGTGCTGACTGCTGCTCACTGCTTCTACAGATAAGCATTGAGGGCAAGGTGCGAACTACGGGAGAGCCAGGGTGAGCTTAGCTGGACGCTAGTATGACAGACATGCTGTGAACAGCTTGTGATCGTTCCCTCTGGCTGGATGAATATTACGCATGATCCATGCACTGCTGCAGCTGGGGCTCTCCACAGTGTCTCGCAACTTTTATAAATTCTTCACTCTCACAGAAAAAGGAAAGGTCAAATCGCAAACACAGCCGCAGCTGTAGTGTAAAGTGTGTAATTGTAGCAAAATGGCAACATATGATAATAATGATTATTAGGCATATTATTATTATTATACACAGGCCTACATGCTTGCAGCTATTACTGATTCAGCAGTAAGAATCCTGGGGTGCATAGTAGGAAGAAAAAACATATTTCCCATGACATATTCTGCATAACAGTGAAATTGTATTGAGCAATAAACATATTTAAAGTTCCAAACATGTCCCTCACTCAGTTTACCAATTGAAAACGTGATTCCACATTCCTCTATTTAAAGGGTGGATGGGTAGCCAAGCTAGCAAAATGTTCCCTCTTATGACAATGGCTACAAAAATGTGCAACACAATTAAGACAAAGGTAGAACAAAAAGAACATTTGACTTTGATTGTAACTGGTGTTGTGACGTACCGAAAGCTCATTTATAAGTGAGACTGTGTTGTTTACAATGCATTGTGAGTCTATATGAATGTAGGTATAAAGTGCGTTCCCACCGAATGCAAATCCAGCGTTTTGGCCAGCTTGATTACATACAGAGTCAACGCAAAGACGCAAATTACTGCGAATTCGCTTTGGGCAGCGCAAATGACCCATTTGTCACGCAATTTGCTGGTTTGCACGAGACAAAATTTTTCAACTTGGGCGAGTAATTCGCTTGACACAATGTTGCGGTTCGAGTTCCCTCAGCGGTAAAATTGTCCAAACGTCACTAGCAGCTTCGGAGCGTTGCTTGGAGAGGACCAGGCGAGCGGTGTAATGACAATCCACTGGCCGACGGGGAGCTGCTAAAGAACGGGGAAGTGAACGGGGAGCAGCGCTGTAGCTATCGGACAAATAAACACCCGTAGTAGTCTGGATTCTGCTCTAACAACTATGCCATTTACCACTGGGAGGAGGTCAGAGTTAACTGGTTTTATTAAATTAGCTTTTTACTTTAGTTTTTGGAACGACAACTTGATTTATCTTCACTCGCGCTTCTCGGCAGCTAGCTTCCGTGCACATCGGTTCCTCTGTTGTTGTTTGCGTTGCAGTAGTTCTACAAAAAGTAACCCACCACATTCCACCGACTACTGTGGTTGTTAGCGGAGCTAACTTTAGCTTTGCAATAGAGATCCAATAAAGCAACTTACCACACCTGCTACATTGGTTATTGAATGTGCTTCATACAAGGCTTATCAGAGTGTGGAATACGCTAGCCACATTAGCCACAGAGCATGCTAGTTCACCCTGGCTAACATACAACGTTAACAGTATAGCAACATTAAAACTAACATGTTCCAAGCTTGAAGCCTATGGGAGTAATATCCTGCCATGATTCAAAACAGGAAATTACGAGTTTAATGCTTAAAATCTTCTGGGGGAGTACCCAGACCTCCAGCACATATATTTCACCATCATAGTTCCATCTAAATAGTGCTCTATTTTTTTCTCTTGTTCTCGTGCATCGTCACATCTTATAACCAAAATGTATCATCACGCCCCTAATCTGAGACCTTATATCCCCACTTTACAACACAAAGTGACACCCTTGCTTTCTAGTTACAGTGCTAGTAAACAGAGCCAAACAGTTTACAAGAAAGAATGACCTCCTTTAGCATCTATAAATTCATTAAGGTGTTTTTCTCAGTTGTGATGTGCTACCAAAATAATATACTAATGGACTGAATTCAATAAAAAACAAATGATTTGGTGTCCCCTTCAGAAGGCCAGCCACATTTGTATTACACATTTCTTCTTCCTTATTGCATGATTTAAAATAATACATGAGAAACAAGTCTATTATCATCCTGCACTGCCATTCCTAACACACAATAGATGAAGCTATGCAGACTGTTCTTGCATGTTCTCCACTTGTTATTCTGTAGCTAAACAGTAATATTATGGGTGTGGACTGTATTAAAAGTATCCACTGTTATCCCATACTCTAATAACACAGTAACAACGAACTATGTGCAGTTCTCCCATGCTTCCTCTGTATTCATGTTACACCCTGGAAAGGGGATATATTAATAAGGACTCTTGGACACGATGCCGTCTTTGAATCAACTTCATTGAGAATGAGGTACAGCAGCCAAGAGCACCTCCTTCTGACGTCTGTAGGCATGGCAACCCTTCTTTCTTCAGGGATCAATTGTTTGTGTTAATAAGCAAGTTTTAATTATTTTAACCATTAACCGTTTTTAACTATTAAAGAGGTGGTATTATGTTCATTTTCAGGTTCAAAATCTTATTTAGGGGTTGTACCAGAACAGGTTTACATGGTTTAATTTTCAAAAAACACCATATTTTTCTCATACTGCACATTGCTCCTCTTTTCACCTTATGTGTTATGCTCTGCTCTTGAGCTACAGAGTGATGCATCTTACATGTACAAAATCTTTTTGGGAGTTGCACATGCGCAGTTCCCAGGTAAGGACTACTAGCCAATCAGAAGCAGAGAAGGGCGGGTTGTAAGAAATAAGGTAGTGTGATCCAAATCAAAGCCGCTTCAGACTGCGGCCGTAACCTAGCAGATGGTATAAGTTACTCACAAGTCCACAACCACACAACATCATTGTTCCACATCTTACCATCAGGACTAAACGTTGAACTGTTGTCGGTGTTCTGACGATCTATGCTGCCTTTAACAAAAGCATACATTTTGGCTTAATAACTGTCGAGATTTGTCTGGTTGATTGTCTCCATTGATAGTTTACTGTAAGTTAAGCCTGCATTTTACACAGCATAAATTAGCCTAGCGACTTTTCCTCTCCTCGTAGCTTATCAAATTACATGTTATTTATATATTTCTTACTCACCACTGGTTCAGTTACTGCATCTCCCGACACAACACCACGGGTGACATTGCGCTGATGAACAAACCGCCCATGACAACGCTGCCACAAATCACGTGAGTCGCAAGCTCGCAAATGTGTATAAACTCAGCTCTGAAAAAATAGTCTGCAATAGGAGTGCAAATGTAATGTAATGTAATAAAGTTTTGCCCTTTTGAACCTCAATTTTCAGAGTTTCAAAACTTTTTTCACATATTCACACGCCAGTTTTCAGATCACCATTTACAAGGTTTCAAACCTGGAAAACTCAAAAATAACATAATGTTTGCAGAGTTTTTAAAAAAAAATTTTTTTACATTTTGCAAGCTTGCAAATCTTAGTTTTCAATCTTGCATTTTTTTTTTAAGATTTTGAGTTTTTCAAACACTTAGTTTCAACCTTTCAGAACTTTATTTTCAGTTTTGAATCACGGCAGGATATTAATCCCATAGAGGTGGACTTTAACTCATCCCTGTGCTTCAGTTCTGAAGTGAATCCTGGTTGGTTACATTATTGGTCCTCTTTGCCACATGGTTAGTAACATTACAGAACGTTACAGACAGTTCAGCAGATTTTCAGCAAACGCACTGTGCAACCAAATTCAAAAACAGATTTATTAACTTCTTGTGCTTCGTTGGGTCTGTATTGCATCACACATCATCAAAATCGACAAAACATTAAAAATCTGCCGTTGGGTGAACTATCAGATGTGTGGCATCTTTTATCAGGCGCATGTGCTCCTTTCGAACTACTTATATAATTTGGTACCTCAAACAGGTCAGTCATATTCACAGGTGAATGCTTGACAATGGGGTGTGAAGAATGGACACCAGAAACTTCTTTTATCTGGACCGGTGCATGTGAATACTGTCTTGTATATTACCATCTGTAGACTCATCTATTCTCCCCAAATGGCATCCTCGAATACTTTTATTTAAATTCAGCAAGCTTAACAGTGGCACGAGTGGACTCACCCTTCAAACAGCTTATATTGATAAACAGAAAGAGAGACAAAACAACCGCAGCCTCCCTTCTCCAGAAAACATGCTGTATAAACAATATTTTTATTTCCTGACTGTCCTCATTCCATAACTTATTTTGTTAAATGTTCACCCTGCCCATCAGAAATATGTGCTGTGTGTTGAAGAAATATTCATGTTCAGGTGTGAAGAAGTTTCGGAGATTGATGAAGACTTAACATGGCAACATTGCGTGCCAGCATACAACATGTGACCACATCAAATGCCAACACCAAATCTCAAGTATAACCTTTGGTCCGGTTTATTAGGTTTCTGTCTTCCAATAGTGCCTTAGGTTTTCCCTCTTAGCTAATCTTTTGATGGCCTTAACCTAGAAAACAATCTGTCTAGAAACACCTATGTGATGTTTAGATTATAAAACATCACATTGAAATCTATTACTAGGGTTGCCACCTTCAATACAGAAAAATATGGGACGCCTGCTGCAGCGGGGGCAACACCCCTCGGGGGCCTGGCAACCAAGACCCGATGGTGTGCCAGTGGTGGTATAATAACTTAAACCATGTTTTCAGGAAAGTATTAAGATTGAAACCAATGGATATTATAATAATCTATCTGCTAATGAAATCAGTGTGAACGGATGAACTCACTCTCTCTCTATCACAACTCAACAGACGATTGGTCATGTTGCTGAATACACAGCTATGATAATACTAAGAAATTAAAAGAATATGATTAACTACTAAATGAAAAGAAAGAGATCATGATTTCAATAGTAATGATTAAAATGTGTGTGTGTGTAAAGAATAAGAGAAGTGAAGGATTATGTTAAGACATGTTGAACTTGTTGTGAAATACTGAGATGGGCGTAACGGTCTCATGACTATGAGTCATTGGGAGAGAAGGGTCAGACAATAATAAACATGGGCCAACAATATGCAACAGCGAGACCACAAAAAATAGGTTTTTGGAGGAACTTTGTTTAACTTATTAAATCAACACATGCATAACTTAATAACTATAAATAGGCTAAAACAAAGATTTTCTAAGGATTTCCCATGAACATCATGAACATCAGTGGACCAGAAGTAGTAGGCCTTGTGTGCAGTATTCCTTTTATAAATGTTTTCTAGTCAGAAGTACAGTACGTGTGCAGCACTGAGTAGCTGTTTGTCTTTCAAACAGCTGCAGTAAAACTCTGAAGACGACTTGAGAGAATGGTGAGAATGATGAAAAGCTCTCTCCTCACGAGCTCCGCAGAGCACCTGTTCCTGCTGCCACTGTGTTGGTCATTCTGGAAAATATCCTTTCCACATAACCTGTGGATGCTGTGATGCTTATGATGTGGCTGTTGATGGACAGGATGAGAAATTGCTAATGAACTTGAGTAATTGTAAAGGGTGGCGTGAACACAGATTTTGGCTAAAATATTTGTCATGGTTTGCAGTAATACTATCCAAACAATGAAACCACACATAAATAACCTATCTGCAAACATTTCTAAATTTAATTCAACACAATTTTTACGATTGGTCAGTAAATATATTTAAGAATTTTTTTTATCAGTTTTATTTAGCCTGTTGTTAATTTTATAGAATTGAAGGATGCAGTTCTATAGATTGGTTAAGCAAACACAGTTGTTTATATTCTTCACATAGGCACTATATTTGATAATTAAATGTGTAATTAATAACTTATATCTCTCTCTTATCTCTTATTAAATTAATGTGTATGTGTCTGACTGTATATCTCAACTTTAAAAAACAAATAATACCATAATGTGGACATGTGATTAACTGATATTGTAACAATATTTCTTAACATTAGGCAGCTTATGAAATCCAGAGGAATCAATCAGAAAATTAGTAGGCCTACGTTTTATTAAGTCATTACACTGCCTCGGCATGCTGTCACACGTCTGCCAGGCCACCGTGCACCATACAGAACTCTGGCCGACAAATTGTGCAGTTTGGCTTGATACTCGTCAAGTAGGCTATTTGGTTTCTCGTCCTCGTCCGTACTTTTGCATCTGCTTTTGTTTCGGGGGGGCCGCCGTTATTTCTATTCGACTCCCTGCTAAAAGACCCGTCATTATCTGACTCCGATTGGCCCTGAACCTGACGGTATTTATCAAACTAATAATGGCAGTGAATATTTCCCCATCAGGGCAATGATTTGCATGGGATGCTGCATTAATGACAACTCGGAAATACGGGACCAACCGCATCTCGTAGGGGAGACCGGGGGCAATTGTAACATATTTAAATTTTTCTTAATAACTCTTAATAACTACTGGAGATAGACTAGTCATCTTTTGTTAAAAGAAACATATATGTGCACTAATCAGTCATACAATTTATATATTTTCACTTATAAGAACAAGACTAAAATATTTAATTAAATGCAAGAAGTCAGTGTTACAATTGCCCCCGGTCTCCCCTATCTATTCAAAACAACGCGCTATTTAGTTCTCAAATACGGGACAATTCCGTATTCAAGGCATGGATGATACCCTAGTTGTACTTTAATCTGTGGAGTCAGGATGTTCTTGTAAACATCCTTGTAAGACATAACCTTGTAAGATTCCCAGAGAACGCCACTATCTGCTAGCCTGACGCCCGAGCTACTGCCTGTACAATATCAGTCTAACTGTCGTCTCCCCAACGTCGACAGTTACATAAGAGAAATAGCCAGAGGTAAAAGCTCAGTATACACTTGTGGGGTCACATGTGGACACATCCCTTCAAACAACAAAATAACCGCAGCCTCCCTTCTCCAGAAAACATGCTGTATAAACAATATTTTTATTTCCTGACTGTCCTCATTCCATAACTTATTTTGTTAAATGTTCACCCTGCCCATCAGAAATATGTGCTGTGTGTTGAAGAAATATTCAAGTTCAGGTGTGAAGAAGTTTCGGAGATTGATGAAGACTTAACATTAGCAACATTGCGTGCCAGCATACAACATGTGACCACATCAAATGCCAACACCAAATCTCAAGTATAACCTTTGGTCCGGTTTATTAGGTTTCTGTCTTCCAATAGTGCCTGTAGGTTTTCCCTCTTAGCTAATCTTTTGATGGCCTTAACCTAGAACAACAAATCTGTCTAGAAACACCTATGTGATGTTTAGATTATAAAACGTCACACTGAAATCTATTACTAGGGTTGCCACCTTCAATACAGAAAAATTAGGGAGGTGTTGTCGTAGGCAAAAACCGCCGTGCAGATGTCGTCCACTGTCATCCTAACGTGCAACGCCACTGAGGAGGCGACGCCCCTCGTGGAGTATGTATATGGCGCAGAACAGCCAAGCTGCCGTCGGCCTGAAAGTTGAGACACGATGGAGCTACAGAGAGGGCAGCCAGATCTCTGACTCTCTTGGCCGATGTCAGAGCCAGGAGCAAGGTGACCTTAGCCGAAAGGAATCTCAGGTCCGCCGTCTCTAAAAGCCCAAACGGGGCTTGGGTTAAGGCACGTATACAGCGCCAAATCCCACTGTGGGGCAAATGGCCCCGTCACCGGCCTCCGCCTCTGCCCCTAAGGAAACTCTTCACCAGGTAGTGGGAGAACACAGTCCTGTCCCTCGTGACAGGACGAAATGGCGGCAGTGTAGGTTTTAACTGTACTGAACGCCACCCCCCATCCATGAGCAACTGGAAAAACAAAAGCACCGCTGTCACGGACAGGCGACCGGGTCCGTCCCCTGGTCCAGACACCAGCATTGGAAAGCCGACCACTTAGAGAAGTAAGAGGACTGATGGGAGGCGGCCCTCGACCGCTGGATGGTGCGAACCACCTCCCGGGAGAGACTTAAGCCCTCCAGGCATCGCCTCTCAGCAGCCAGACCCAGAGAGGCTGGCCGAGGAGCGGGTAACTCCTGATCGCAACCCCGCCTGAGAGAGAGCGTCCCCCCTCCAGGGAAGTTTCCACGGCTGCCCCGCCAGCAACCACTGAAGACAGGGAAACCAGGATGCGCTGGTGCACTCCAGGGCCACCAGAGTCACTGCCAAGGTTGAAAACTGCAGGAGATCCAGAAGGTGCGGGATCAGCCGTACCGGCGGAAAAGCATACTCCCAGCGCGGGCTCAGTGAAAACCAAAGGGCGCACTGAGCATTCTCCTTGTTGGCAAACAGATCCACCTCTGCCCTGCTGAACCGGGGCTAGATCTGGTCGCCAGATCAGGATGGAGGTGCCACTCGTCTGGCTGAGGGCCCCCTTCGACATGATGTCCGCCCCTCTGTTCAGCACGCCAGGGATGTATTCTGCTCTGATGGAGAGCAGGTGAGTGTGCACCCACAGGAGCAGCCGCCTGGCCAGACACAACAGCTGCGCCGAACGCACCCCGGCCTGGCAGTTTATGTAGGCTGCCGCGGCCCTGTAGTCCTGCTTGATGCACAGATGGATGGCCAGCCTGATCCGCTGTGATAACAGGCTGCAGGTCACTCCTACCTCCCTCCTTCGCTGGGATTGTGGAGACTGTGCTCTCCTCCTCGGCTCAGAACACCGCCCTCTGAGCGGAGCTTCAGGAATAAGGGGTTCTACTCCCGCTACTTCCTGGTCAGGAAGAAGACGGGCGGTGAGAGGCCCATCCTGGACCTGTCACTGTTCAACAGGGCGATTATCGTGAGACCTTTTCGCATGGTTACAGTGAAACAGGTGATGGAGTGTGTTGCACCAGGGAGTCTGGCTCTCCTCCATCGACCTGAAGGACGCGTACTTTGAAATGAAATGAAAACCGCAGAAACTTTCTTTCAAGTGTGTCGAGGCGGCCCTGGAGCCGCTGCGGCTGTCAGGTATCAAGTTCCTGTTTCATCTAGACGACCTGCCCCGGGACGAAGCGGTGGTGCAGACGGCCCAGCACGTGCTGGTCCCGCATCAGAGGGGAGAATGTCGGATCACCTTCCACACTGTGAGGAGCTCCACCACATTTATATGGAGAGGCCTGCGGCCCTGCCACGGACCACCCACCACCTGAGAAAGGTAGGTGAGTCTCTGGGAGGGGAGAGGAGCACTCTTCTTCCAGTTCACCGTGAAGCCCAGGTAAGACAGGTGTGCGACTAGCTGGGAGAAGAGTGGAACCATCCAACTCCCGCTCTTCTGTCAACAGCAGATCGAGGGCTTCGTCCAGAGAGCAGGTGCACCGCCATACCTCCTCATCCTGAACGGCAAGCTATCCGCCCGCGACGCCACTCTTCGGGGGAGAGAAGGGCGCAGAACGGTCAGTGGGAACCAAGAGTGAGCACTCGGCTGGCGTGCTCCGGCCCGAAGCTTTGAGACATGGTAATGAATGAAAAGCTCATGGAATCGCTTTCTTAAATTTAGCTACAGCACTATCAGATAGACAGCTCATATAGAAATGTTTGCCTACTGGCATGTAGTCGAGCAATAGGACCTAAAATGCAAATTGAATCTAATAGAGATAAACACAGTACCAAGGCTATCATTCTGAATGTCCACATGAATATTAAAAACCCCTATAATAATAATTTATCTGTTTTAAGGACTAAAGGATGGTCGTCTTACTTAAGTAAAAGATCTAAGCACTGCCTCAGAAAGTCCCATATAATGGCAATTTCTTTCTTGTTAGAAGAAAAGATCTGAGCCTTTTACAAAAACTTGCTGAGAAACATTCTTGATGGCCTGCAATAAAAACTGACATTTGGCTTTATTGTGGTGACACTGATTACTCGTTCATCTTGTTCCAAATCAAGTTCATTTGTTCACAGGAAGCCTGAGGCTGTTTGACTTGTTTATTCATTAGTATTTGAAATGTGTGCAGGGTTTTTCCCAGCAGAATATAAAGCAGTTGAAATTAGCTTCACCTTGTTCTCAGCTACAACTCGAGTTGGGCGATCTTCTCTTTTTTCATATCATCCACTCAAGCTCCCGATAGACGATCCAATCCCCAGGGGGCCGTGTTACGTAGCAGCGTGCCAGTGAAATGCCAGCATAGAAGATTTAGGCTTAGTGTCAAAGAGTGACATCACATATTTGGGCCTATTCTTATCTTTAATATCACAATCCAAATCATATTCATAACTTAACTTATTATGTGGGGTGTTAGATCCACAGAAAGAGAAGGCAGACAAATTGGTTGGTAGTTAAGGATGTAAAATTTGTGGTAATAGCATGCTAACTTCAACAACCTAGCTGTATTCTAACGTGAACATATACTTACTATACTTATTAGCTAGACTCCTTACACGCTTGATTATAACTTATATTATAACTTTGAAGTTGGGTCTGTTGTCAGGGTTGTGTTAAAAACATAGATAGACTAACTTCTTATAGTTAACTTGAAGGGTTTAGTTTTTCTTTTCTCTTATTCGACTTATTTGTCTTTGATTGTTGAAAAGCACTTTCTTACCTGTACTGAAAAGTGCTGTATTAAAGCTATAATTGTTATTATTAAGACAAAAAGGTTGAATCTGTAACAATGCATTGTATTTTTTAAGGTTTATCATGTGGGAATTCTCAAGTACTTCAATATTATACTTAAGAACAGTACTTTAGTAAATGTACTTAGGTCATACATGTGACATTTTTGATGTTTTGTGAAACAGGTGATAGGTGAGATGTTGGGCGTGTGACTGGACAGCTGGGCTTGTGTTGGAGGTAGGCAGGGAGGGAGGGAGGAGAGAAGAAGGGTATTAAAGCAGGTGCATTTCTGATGATATGGACTTGCAGCGATGGCTTTCTACAAAGTGATGTGTGTGGCAACTCTGCTGACTCTCCTGACACAAGGTAAGAACCCTCCTCACTGTGCACAGAGGAAGTAGAATATTTAAATTAAGTAAAAGTAAATAATATATTGCATTTTTAAATAGATATATAATATATATAATCTGCACGTGAGCAGTAACTATAGACATCTGTTAAATGTAAAGGAATAAAAATAGTTTTGCACTGAACTCATGGCTTTGTTTAGACTGAATTACAACTTCGCCTGGATGCATAAAAGTGAAATAGCATACATTCATTGCAAAGGACTGCTTCAGTGTAATTGTTTAACATGCAGTATGACAGTAACAGACTACTCTGTATTAGCAGATCATTATGAAAGGAAATTTGAGGGCAGCTGAGAGAAATAAATTCTATATTTTTTGTCATTCACTGTTTGCATTCATTCTATGAGAGAAACATCAAGACCTTTTCCTTTCTGTATACCTTTGCCAGCTACATAGCACACACAGTTTAATGCCTATAAGCACATAGACACAATCAAACAGGTGCTCAATGGCAACCTAACCCTGAACTGATAACAGCATCTTAAACAGGGGAACTGCAGAATCCGTAGAAAAAGTAGTAAAGAATTCCAAAACAATCAAATTTGGGAGCTATGCAACCCTCTCCTCCTATTCCTTTCTTTCCTGTGTCTACTTGAACCAACTTTTATGTTAGAACGGTATGACTGCTAGCATGCAGGTGTGCTCTGCTGATCTCGTCAGATTTTGCGTTTCACCCATAAAAGTATTTTAAAAAGTCTTGTCTTCTTGTCACATGATCAAATAGATTGGGAAACAATATACACATATTACCCAGCAATCATGATTGCATACCAATAGGGGAGGTGTTGGTGGAGTGGAGTGGATGCATGATACAAAATTGCTATTTTCAAAGTATTTTTTTTGTTTGTTTTATGTTTTCAGAGTCTCATTCACAACTAAATAGTAAGTCAAAGTTTCTACTCAC
>NW_024041597.1:0-64180 GCF_014851395.1 Micropterus salmoides | reverse complement strand
GGCTGACAAGCACAGGGTGCGGGATGAGAATGAGAGAGAGTCTGATGCTCACCGCCAGATCTCTTCCCTCCGTTTTGTGTCCAGCATGCCATTGTTCTGATCATTAATCCTCACTGATTAAACACAAAACATTCCGAAAGAGCATCTTCCCCACCAAACCACTTCATCTTTGGCTCGGTTGAGTTACGTGCCCAGTCTCCACAAAACCGCACGTTCACCGATGCAAAAACTAATGTTCCAACCTATGGCCAACACTGCTCTCACAGCTAAGCTCGAGCGAGACAGTGGAGGGCCTGGCTGGACTTCCTCCTCGCTAGCAAGGCTGACTGCGGAACGTAAGGCTGCTGCTGTAACAGCGACACAATGCAGCGATGCAAAAACTCTGCATTCCCAGTACACTCACAACAGTGTCCACGGGCATGCTGCAAGCTCACTGACAGTGGTGTGTGTGTGTGGTGGTGTGTGTGTGTGTGTGTGTGTGTGTGTGTGTGTGTTACTAAAACACAGAAATCGTATTGTCAACATCTGCTCAACCAAACCGATAAGGCACTCAGCTGACTAGCTACAACGGCACAAGCTGATGTATTCTAGCGACTAGTGTAAGTCGCTTTGGATAAAAAGCGTCAGCTAAATGAATAAATGTAATGTAACTGGGAATAGAGCTCCCCCCAGCTGCTGCAGCGAGTGCAGTACCTGGGAATTCTGCTCAACGCCGCCACCCTAAGAGTGTATCTGTTAGAACTGAGACAGGCAGCAGTGATGCAGCTGTTGGGCCTCTGGGCTTTCTGTACATGCAACAGCTACAATGTTGTTTCATCTGCATCTGGACCTCAAAAGGCTGCAGCGATGCATAGTGACGAAGCAGATGACTGTGACAGAGCCCGGCCTGTACCACTGGTCTTGGGGGCTCTGTCACAAGAGTCAGGCATCATAGGAGCGATACGGTGTCCTGAAGGAGAAAGGCAGAGACAGGATGGTCTATCTGCTGAGGTTGTACAGACAATCCACCATGTCTTGCTACAAAACTAAGTGGTTTGGCTTTTAGCACTGATGCATTGAGAGGGAGACAGGTCTTCTACCTGTTGGTGGTGATCTGTCTCATTACTGCAAGGTCTGATGGAGTAGGGGCTGTCTCACTCCACCATCAATGTGTATATAGCAGATATCTGTCCGGTCACGAGGGGCTTGGGGACAGAACAGTCTTTGCTCATGCCCTTGTGACACGCTTTCTACAAGGTGCGAGAAGACATCGACCATTGTCGTCCAAGTAGGGTACAGGGATTACTGATTGCATCTGCATCATTGTGTCCGGTCCGTGCTCTAACATATATGTAGAGGACACCGCCACCATTGGAAGCACTGGTCAGTTGTTCGTCTGTTTCAGTGATTCAGCAGTTGGTCATGCCCTGTCCAAGACAAGCCTGACAGGCTGTCTTTGTGAGTGAATCTCCCAAGGAACAACATACCGCCCTCAGTGGTGCATGCACATTCCACTCAAAGTGTGGCAGTATCTACGACCCTTTTCAGCGGGGCGTGTGTTGAAAAGATCTGCACAATGGCATCGTGGCCCTTTCAGTGCCTGTTGTGGATCTCTATCTCTTGGCTATGTCGAGCTCCAGTCTGGAACTGAGCTCATAAGTGCTACCCAGGATCTGTGACCAACTGGGTTTGTCTGGCTCCACCCACTGTACCCATAGAGTCCAGCAGAGGGCAGACCCTGTGTAGAATGAAGGTTACGATATGTTAACCCTAGTTCTATGAGCACAGGCAGAGCACTCTATGGATGAGCCCTTCTCCTCCGACACCGTATACTGAAGAAGTGGCTGGATGCTAAGGCAGTAGGGACACTGCTATTTATACGTCACACCCTTTGCGACATCCTATTAGTCGGATATATGCAGGGGCGGGCTGGCCATCCAGGCTGGTCCATTTCGAGCCCAACAGGCTGGGGTTCAGGAGTTTTTATTTTTCACTTTCTAATGTTAACCTTTATGATCCACAACTGCGCCAGCCAACCGCCTGGTCAGCTGCAGCGAACTTTTGAGGGGAGGGGAGATCCCAACTTAGACTGGTCCTCATTTTTGCTGAAACCTGTTTGGCTCAACGGCCCTGATCAGAGGAGTTTACTTTCCATTTGGGCAAGTTCAATCTCCAAACGTTTTGTCGGGGATGAACTAAGTGCTTGGTTGTGTGATAAGGGCAACAGAGAAGGTAAATGAGACAAAAAGAGTGAAAGAGATAAAAGAAATGTGTGGTGCAGAAAAAATCTGAATTAAGAAGTAAAAAAAATGCTGGACCCTGCACAAGCAGAGACAGGTGCACAATTAGGAGGCTACTGCATAGCATACTGAAATTATTTATATATGTATTTATGTATACATTATATATATACATATGTATATAGCCTATATAATCAACAGTTTGCAAGGAAGCAAGGAATCTCTGTATGTTTGTATGTATATTAGCTGTTAAGGTCAGGTGATGCAGAAAGACAGAGTGATGATGACCACAGTAATGTTGATGAGGAGGGAGAGAAGGAACAGGAGGAACTGCAGGTACAGGGGCAGAGTGCAGGGCTGTGTAGGCAATTATATTATGCCTATATAGAATTAGAAAATGGTTCTTGTTAGTCATATTTATTACTTATGTTCTTCTCGTGCATATGCAGCTGTACAATCAGTACAAGCAGAGTGGCACAGCACAGGGGAAGCTGAGCCAGGGATAGGCCTACTCAAGGCTGAAGATGAGGGATTTGATTTTTATGCACACACATACACACTGCTCTATTTTATGGGACTACATTGTAGGTTTTGATTATATTGCCTGACCTGGTCTTGTTCAGTGCAGAGTTGCCTTGCTTATACAAACTGAGGAGGCAGGTGTCATCCTGAAGTTTCTTGAAGGTCTTCAGTATAAACTGATTCACTGTATACAACAAAAACACTACTATGTATTAAAATAACTGCAAAAAATATTTCTGCGTGCCCTCAAAGGGCACTCACATAAAAGGCCTCTCTGTCTGAGTCCTGGGCTGAATTTCAGTGGGCAAGTGTGTGTGTGTGTGATTAGTGGAGGTAGAACTCATAGAGAACAGTAGAGGGCTCCGCCTGTACTCATAGAACTTACCATATCGTAACCTTTGTACATTACATCCACTTTATCATATATATTTGTCTGGCTGTTTGTATGTATATGATTATACATGAGTACATATACACTATGTTCTGTATATGTTTCCACAATTAAGAACTTGCCTGTGTAGCTTGGTGTGGTGTTGAATATAGCACTGACGTCAGATATGGTTTCTATGGTGGCCAGGTCAGTGTAGACCCGTCTGCAGAAGTTCTGAGCTTCAGTCCAGTTCAGTGGTGTACTCTCAAAGTAGTACTGACGTGTTGGGCAGAGGCATGATCAGTGCTCCTAAAACAAAGCATATTTATTTTATTATTATTTTCTTTTTTATAAAGGATGTAAACTGTTTTACAGTCAACATGAAGAAGGATTATGCATCAGGTGGTTTCAGCAATACTGTGGGGTTTACGATAGATTTCCTCATTGATGAAATTTTTTTTTTATGCTAGCAGCTTACACTGTATCAATACTATAGAGCATGGAAACAATCAATGCACCAACGAAACTAAACCAAACAGCCATGCTGGATTTAATGTCTAGTGCTTTAATACCGGTCTATGTATTTGGCGGCCAATGAATTTCCGTTTTGAAACATCAAAAATTAAAAACGGCTCATTAACCCAATAACAATTAGTAAATAGGGAAACAAAAAACAACCAATTAGTATTTTACACTGATATTAAAAAACGGATAATGAAAAACAATCTTGTTATCCGACTATCTATGATGTGTTTCAAAATTCAAATTATGAGTAAACAAATAAATATAAGCCTTCTTCATCAATCAACTTCAATCTTGAGGGGTAAATTAATCAAGATTATTGGTCAAATTGTGTGCACAATTGAAATACTGTATAGAGTATATGGCTGTGCCAGTTGAAATGATGATAATCATAATATAAACAGAGGTTTACCACATGTATAGCTTATTGTATTGTAGCTATATTTGCAGCTGTATCTTATGACTTGTGATGTGCTGCTGACTAGTGGTAACTGTCTATGTTTTGAGGTTGCTACAGGGGAACTTGCAGGTGTTATTAATCTTTGTTAAAGTCCCCCCTCCAGTGTACTTAGACATTTCTTTGATATTTAGATTTTTCGGAGACATTTCCTACAATGTTGATTACCCACATAGTTTGCCAAATATTTTTGACAAATAGCTTAATTTTGTGCTCAAAGTTGCAAAGATTGCTTAGTTGTTAAAACGGGGTTGTGACATATGACTATAGAAATTCCATAAGTCATACGTCCAAGCTTGCGCAGGCACACTGTCATGCCTTGTTAAAAAACTGTCATGCCATCACAGCCTTGTTAAATCAGAGCATCAAACCGATAAACATCGTTGTGAGCAAGCTAACCAATTTATCATGCCTATTTTAGCTTCATTACACTGGCTCCCAGTATGTTTTAGAATTGACTTTAAAATTCTATTGATCACTTTTAAAGCTCTTCATGGCCTCTCGCCTTGTTATATTTCTGACCTTTTAGTCCCATACGCACCAGCACGTACCTTGAGATCCTCGGGCAGAGGTCTGTTGTCTGTTCCAGAGTCTCGACTGAAAAGTAAAGGGGACAGAGCGTTTGCTGTCAGGGCCCCGAGGCTCTGGAACAGCCTGCCCGAGGAAATCAGGTCGGCTGAGTCAGTGAACTCTTTTAAGTCCCTTCTTAAAACATACTTTAATGGAGAGCTTTTCCGATCTTATTTGACTTTATTTTATCCCTTTTGTTTTATTGTATTTTACTAATTTTATATAAATTTTTCATGCTCTTATCTTGTTTTTTTGTATTATTCTTTACACTTGTTAAAGCACTTTGTAACTTGTTTTTGAAAAGTGCTCTACAAATAAGGATTATTATTATTATTATTATATTGTTGCGCAAACAAAAGCTAATGCCACTTTAGTCACAAGGTGGCAGCATTGGCTCACAATACAAGAAGAATTGTCTTTTCTTCAGTTTTTTTCACACATGTGCAACTTGTGAACTACATGATCTGCCTTTTCCACAGCTTTCTCTCGGTAGTTCTGCATTTCAACCACGATGGAAGCTAAGAGGTTGTTGTGAAGGTGTGTAATATTTTATAAACATGTTTTTCCTTTCCAAAGCATATGCATCAGCCCTCATGTAGTCAACTGCACCTGCCCCACTTAGCAGATCAGCAAAAAGATCCTCATGGATGGATGAGGCAGTCAGCCTTTGTTAACAGTTTAACACAGGACATAAATGTGAAACCAGCACAGAAGTCTTGGTTCACGGTTTTCAGGTTAAGATCTTTATTAATGAAGGCAAAGCGAGATCAGTCCAACAATTAATATTATCCTCGGCCAAAGACATACTCAGTCACATTTGTCTATTTTGTATTTTTCTGTGTGTATTTTCATGTGGAGCCAGTAAATGTTATGTAAAATATTTTTTATTAATAAAATCTTGAGAATTGTACAGCTTTGGTTTGCTCTTGAGTCTTTTCTAGTTTAAAATATTGTTTTATTTTGACCATACCCATTTGGTACATCCACACATTTTAAAAAGTTCCAATCTTGTGTTTGTGTTATTGTTAATTGCAATTTTTAAATATTAGAATACATTAATAGTTTTATATAAAACATTAACCATTAATGCACTATGCATCTGTTCAATATAATTTTATTGTCAACCTAATGAGGCTGTATAACATGTGTAAATACCCCGTTCTTCAGAACACAACACATTAAGGTAAGGACTTCATGATGTGCCTGCCTTCAGTCCAGCAACCTGCCTGCAATATCTGCAGCTAAAGCTGATGAAAATATCATTTATCATCAGTTAGTGTGAAGTAGTGGTGATGTACATACAATGTACTTTACATGCAGAAGATCAAGCATACGGTTGTATTGTAACTGTAGACAAAATAGCACATTTCAACTTTGAAGGAAGCACAATAACCGTCTGCAGATACAGAACTGTTTGGGATTGCACTGGATGAGAGAAGGAGGTGGAAAAACGAAACTTACTGAAACACTTCTGATCAGGCAGAAATCTCAACACAGATCCACACAAATGTTCACTTCAGCACCTCAGATAAAGTGCAGCTCACAGTCCTAAACAGAGCAAGTTTGCACCTCAGATTTTAGATGGTTATTTAGCAAAACTCTTTCAGTGATGAACCAAAGAATGACCTGCACAGAGTAACAATGACTCCAACTAGGTGGTATCATTAATTGTGATGATGCAAACTCTGAGGTCTCACAGCTGATCGAATGCACTGTAAATAGGTGCATCTCTACAAATGTTAGATCATACTATATTCAATTAACATAAGAAACTGATGAATGAAGAATTTGATTTTATTTTAGATAAATTTAGTCTGATAGATTTTATATAACAAAAATGATTTCTAATACAAAAGCAAAAGTTCACCAGATTAAAATCACATCTTGCATTCATGGAAACATCAATATTGAAAGGTTACAAATGTAAAAGTTGTTTTGTGTGACTTAAAGTAATGTATTGTAACAGTAAATATATAGCAGGATCTGGGAGTGCCGCACTGGAAGTTGGGACATCTGTAGAACTAGACTCTGGTGCTTCTCATCTGGAATGATGCTTCCATCAGCTCATCTGGCTCCTGTAAACCAGAATGGTAGAAAGTTATTGACAGCCTCTTCCCAACTGCCATAAGCCTACTGAACTCTGAGATCGCCTCTGCATGATAACCTCTCTGGCATGTTAAACTAATTATGGCAACGTGCAATACACTCTTTTTTGTTTCATTATATGTCTAATATTAATCTTGCTGCAGGACACCACTTTATAAGTCAAGTCAGCTCTTACTATATATTCATTATTTTATGTTAAATTACTGTTAAACCGGTACTACTTTGTATTTCTTTTTAGAGAATTGTAATGCACCTTTGTGTTGTCACAAAAGTAATCTTCTACACAATAACAAAAAAGGCTTGAATTTCGAATGTAAACAGGGCCTCACGGGTTCAAATTACATGCAGCTGGAGAGCCTACACAAACTCAGAAGTGGCTGTAATTCAGCTAATTCTACATAACTAACATTAACGTTACCTGACCAGGTGCGCCATTAGTGTTACTTTACTACTTACCTTCTAACAGATGTCTTTTGTTCCAAAATGTTTTCACCCTAAATTCAAACACTTAGTTTTTACTTCTGTACATGATTCTTTATAAACTGCAGTTAGCAGACTCCAGTTATTTTAGCATCGTTACCAAAGCTTGAAGCTGGCTAATTAGCTAGTCGGGTAATGTTAGCTATACTAACAAGCTAACGTTATGTACCTGCTAATTATTGTAACACATAAATAAAATACTACAATTTGACTCACCAGCTGGAGCACAGGCTTGTGAGGGTCCTCTTTCTCTCCAATAAATCACACAGCCTGCCATTATTTGTCCGGTATCGCTATGAAGAAATGTCCAAAAGGCTCCAACGGAGCAGAGGTGCTGAGCTCCGTGACTCACTGTATTAGCTGAGCTAACAGACAGCAGTCACTCGGCTAAGTGTGACAGCGACAGCAGCCACCTGTCAATCAAAGCGCCCACGGCCCTAAAAATGCAGAATTTTAAGGCTTAATATAATTTAAACGGGTGAGTTATAAAACTTTTTTCCCCCCTCACAGTTGTCACGAAGGGCAAAATTTGCTATATACACTAAAACCATCTTTTGTAGCAGGCTGTTGTAGCATACCTACGTTACGATTAATAAAAATTATCAATATTAATATTCAGAAATATCAATTCATAAAACTCTCGGGGCACCACCGGAAATTCCAATCGCCCTGGGCCTCCGGACTCCCTGGGTATGGTTTAATACATCCGCACCTTGTTTATATACAACGGTGAGACCCAGCCATCGGCTTCAGTTTTTCTTCAGCACTGAGCTGTCTAAGCAGAAGATTTGTCTAAAGAGCAAAGACTTTCCAGCTGGAAAATAAGAATTTACGATGTCTTCCAGCAAGCCAGCCAGAATGGGGCGAGTGAGAAAATATTCGTCCACACAAGGAATTCGGGGCAGCGCCCTCCTCTGGTGTCTGTCTTTCTTATCAGTTTTCGCATATCTGTGTGACAAGGAGGGGGCAGGTTAAGAGTCCGTGTTAATAGCTCTTTGGTGGGGTATAGAACCAGGACTGAAAGAAATAGGCAGTGGGCCAAGTCTGTTTTTTTCCTTTACAAGCATCAACAGAGCATCAAATACAGATCTACAACTGACAATACATACTAGTAAGAGCAGCAATAAATACTAGTAAGAGCTCATAGTACATATCACATCAATGGGGTAAATACCTAGGGAAGGAAGGAAGAGTTAACAAAAAGTGCTATCAATACAAGATAATTGTAGGGGAGACGAGCACAGGAAGTGCATGTTAAAGGTTAGGAGTTAGAGGTGTTATAAGAGGAAGTGTTCTCGGAAGAGATGAGTTTTCAAGAGCTTAGTTTTCGATTTGATAGATCTCCTCCAGGGAACTGGTTATCTGGCTATATAAATTGTTGTTGAGCACATTAATGCTTTTTTCCAACGTTAATTGTTGCACATTAAAAATATATTGTGATATAATCTTGCAAGCTAACCACAAAATGTTAGCCAGAGTTAGCCAGATTAAGAACCAATCAAAGCTCGTGTTGTTACCTTGTCAACTTGCGTTGGCCAATCATGTATTATTTGAACCGGTGCCCGAAGACCCGGATGTGTGAACTGAACGCCGCTCTGAACTCGCTTTTGGTGCAGGCTCTGCACTCAAGTCAGCACTGCTGCCAGACAGGAAATAATAAAGTGACTTTTTTTCGACCCCAAAAGGACGTAACTTCTCCATTGTTTTGGCTATAGTGTATGGCTGCACCACACATCGTGGCAACGCTATGTAACTGACTAGCATTACCTGAAACATTGTAAAAAGTCTGAATGCATGGGTCTTGGCATATGTTCGCCATCAAAATAGCTACCGCTATCGGTATTTATGCAACTAATTTAAGCAAAGTACCAAATACTACACACGTGGGTAACGTTAATGTTAAGCTATTTGTCGTTTTAAATGTAGTATACTGCAAGTTGGCTAACATTAGCACCCGAAGTAACTTAGTATGGTAGGTCATATTTGCATTTGTCTTAAAATGTTGACTATGACGCTGAAGTTTAAAGAAGATAAAGAAGATAAATTAAGATTAAAGTTTTTTCTATTGTTCAGCCCCTTCCTTGTAGACTGGCTGGATGATTTTATCTTATTTGAAGTAAAGCTTATGTACTGTGACAGTGTTTCCCAGACATCTGTAGGAGTAAGTTACACCTTGTCCTGCCTGTTTTAAATATCTCCCTGCTCCAACACTAGTTCATTATGAGTTGACAGTTTGAATCAGCTGTGTTGGGGCAAAGAGAGATCTAAAACACACATGGATATAAATAGTTAGATTACGTTATGTCCTGTTTCCTGTCTAATCGCACATTGTATTTTGTATTTTTTCCATGTGTTTCCTGTCCTGACGGTGGAGCCGACCTCAGAGTGGATGTTTTACAGTATATACAGTATACAGTGGAGTGGAGCCTACATCCAGAGGCCAGAAGGCAGACAGTCTTCGAAAACCTCATTTGGGTGAAGTAAGCAACATAGGCTACAGTATCTCCATGAGGCAATGTCCAGGTGGGATTTGTTTTGTAATGATTGTTTAAAATACAGTAAAGTACAGTAAGGTAAATCTTTACATGGTAAGTTTCACTCAATTCCTGGATGCTATGGGATCATGATTATATTGTTAGATTATCAATGGCTAACTCGGGCTATTTAGTGAATTAACAACACCAGACAATAATGAACTTGGATTTGTCATGTTATTTAAAGATGCACTTAGGCCATGGCTGCACGCTCACAATGTTGTGTGTTGCGTCCTTAGACAGCATTGGAGCAGTTCCTACATGTACACGTGGTAGCTGCTGCATTCTACATGTGCAGTTACCCACACTGGCAATGCACAAGCTCCAAGACACTGGTCTTGGTGGAAGTGTCATCCAATGAACTGCATAGAATTCCCACTCACATTTGTTAATTTACAATTAATTCATACAATTTCAATTAATTTTTACAATTGCTATAACATTTGGAGCATCCATGCCGCATTGGGGAGGTATGTCTGGCAGAATTTGCAAACTTCTCGTGTAAAACAGTATGAGGTCAGGCAGACATGGGAAGTATTTCTGATACAATATGTATTTTGAATACAAAATAGTATGTTGTAATTTGGATTTGAAGGGTCTCATAAATGGCTGTGTAATTTGTATCAAAATAGTACAGTGTTAAGTATTTTAAAAATGCAGAAAATAATTTCCCCAAAGCAGGGAGTTGGAACAGTGTGTTGAACGCTTTGCACATGCTTGTTTAAGACACATGGCAAGTGAAAGATGGATCTCTCCTTGGTTTTCTCTGATTCAGGCAAGTTCAGGCAATAAGAGTTGCTCCACATTTGTGTTTTGAAAGGACAGCATAACCATGTAGGCATTGAAGCTTTTTTTTTGTCGCTCTTTGATTGGACAACAATTTGGAGTATGTTTATTGACATGGCTACAGTCAACTAGTTTGCTAGGATGTAGTGAAGGGCCATGTTTACTGAGTTGGATGCAGTGTCATCACTGACTTCCTCTGGCAGCAGTTGGGCTTTATCTACATGGTTATGGGACACCAGGTAGGGGACAGAACAAAGGGGACAAAGAATGTGTTTATCAAAGGTGGTTACTTTTAATCTAGCAATCTTCATCAAATGTGCACACATCAACGTTGGAAACAATGCTTACACTACTTATAAAAATTTTTACATGCCATCTGTGAACAAATTACTTAGTTCCTTAGCAGGGACCAATGAATTTCACAATTTTGGGGTCCGGCCTATGGTCTAAAAGGGTTTCTTTGATGTTTTGAGTAATTAGAAAGGGGGGGCACGGTTGCCATGGCTACCCTGTGTGAGGGCAGTTTAGTGTCTTTTTGACCTTTATTCAAAAGGGTTCTTGTAGGCTGGTTCCGGATGAAGTTAGTCTCTGGTAAGTGTCGGGGTGACACATTTATGGTCACTGAGGTCATCGAGCCTGGTTCAGATTGAGGTTAGTCTCTGGACAAGGTTAATATTGTCATTTTAATAGTCATGCATAGAGTCTGTTATCTCAACTTCACTGGATGTTGTAGGTTTTATGGCTGAAACTACCCAAGCAGCACTTGGGAGTGGAGCAAACCTTTTACCCCCTCCTTTGGGATACTTCGGCTGTCTGTTGAGGGCTGATATCTCAACCCCCCTCAGATGACAAGTATGAAATATGTTTTAATGATAACATGTATTTATCATGTAAATACATATTAATTGTTATAGTATTGATATAAGACAGTGAGTACAGTGTTGTACTTGATCCCATTTAAGGGTCAACCATAGACCTTTTCATGCCCCCCCCCCCATAGCGCAAATCCATAGCAGAGTCTATCGAGTCACCCTGCCCTATCGAAAAATGCTACCTTATGTGTTCCTTTTCCAATCTCATAAAGTTATAACTCTCACAGTAAGTTATTATGACATCATTTCAGTGGTAGCGTATTCTGATAACCCTATCAAATAATGATCCCACTAAAGAATCATTTTATATTGCACCACTACTCACTCCATGTGTACTGTAAGGAGATGGGGAGCATGTTGAAATACTATATTATTCCATTTGTATTTAAGATATCAGGGGTAGTGTATTCTGATTGACAACTATTGATTTTATGTTTTGATATTGCAGACAATCAGCCACTGTCTTGACGGCATGCTCAACAGCAAGGTTGCACAGATTTATGGGCGTGGAAACAGACCACGCTTGTGGGTCATACGCATTTGCAGAACCGCTAAGTAGCACATCTCGATAGGTAGCATAAATCGACAGAACACCGGGTCTGTGGCCCACAATCCAATGTCCCGCATCCTAGATAGCAATCTGACTCCACACCGGCGGTATCACAGGGTCTGGAACGGATCCGCAACGGATCCACTTGCACAGCGGGACGGATCCGAAACGGATAGGGATTGCGGACCCGTTCACGAAGTGGCTCATCCGGCCCGGATCCAGTTTGGATCCGTTCATAAAGCTGCTCATCTGGCCAAAACTGGCTACAGAAATATTTAAAATCTAGCTGACCAACATCTACTGTTCTGTATAAAAGCTTAAATACTTCTTATAACCTGTCTATTCTATAAGCCACCCTGCGGTTCTTTAATTAAATGCTTTTACTGTGAAGAAGCAGAAAATAGGAAAATTGAGTTTGTATTAGCAACTTAATACAGCTCTGCTACGGCTGTAAGAGATCCAACAGTTATCAGCAATACTCATGTCAGATAAAATAACTGGGGATGCTAAATGCATTGTTTCCTTACACAGTTTTTATCCAAACATAGACACTGTAGGTCAAAAAAAGTCTCTACAGACTGTAAATACATTGAATATGTATTACTGGACAAACAAAATACAACCATAAAAATTATCAAAAATATTTTTATTTAATACCTCAAGGATTATAACTTTAATCATGTTTCAAGACATGCAGAAACCCTACATACCAACATACTTTTTCTTAAAGTGAATTAACAGTGGGCATCCATAAGGATGCTGATAGCGGCACACCTCCTTGAGCTTCTTCCCCTCTCTGCTGCCAGGTTGAAACACCATATTTTCTTCCTTAGGATATCATCTGTGGCAGCAAGGGAGATATGACTCTTTCTCACAGGATCTGTAATCACACAAGGAGATTTTCATTAAAAATTTCATGAAACCCTGTTGCAACCAACAGTTTTTACAAAAGGATACACATAACCACTAACTTTTAAACTTCGTCTGCTGTCTGACATTTACAGGACAGACAGTGTTTCCCCATACATTCATTTATTTGTGGTGGCCCACCACAATATCAACGCTGACAACCACATATTGATTTAAAAATTTTTTTTACTAGGCCTATTTAAAATCGTATTTGATTGCAGAGCGCCCGAGCGCAGCACATCCTCTCTCTCTCTCTCACATCGTTCGCCTATCTCTCTCTTTCTCATGAACACCGCTGCACAAATCAGTCCAGCACAATGCTGTCAATGTCGGAGACCCACCTTAAAAAAGTTATAAGCAAGCATGTAAGGAGCCTAGCTAAGATTAGCCCAGTGTAAAGACTTGAAACAGGAGGAAATGCATTAGGTGCGTTTGACTTCATGTGGCGCTGCGCAGCGCTGACTTAACATGATGCATGCTGGATTTAAAATAAGGCATGCTGGTTACAAATTGTGTTGACTTTTGCCGTCACTGCAAAACGGGACTGTGTCACATGACACTGAAACCTCGCGGGTGAAGGCAGCTGCAGGCGCCGACTCCAGTGACTGTGGAAGATGGTAGAAACAGCCTGACCCTGTCCACATGTAAAACCCACTTCACTGTACCTCTAAAGATCAGTAATCAACACTTTATATTTTATTCACAGTTGTTTAATCTAGACAAAAAACAAATTGTAACAAGTGGTTATGTAATGAACTATATTTTGGCTATGACCTGGAACCAGCAGAGACATCAGGAAAGCTACTGTTCCCACAGACAACAATCATTAAACAAACAAGGTATTTACTGAAGATTAATATAGACAGTGTTCAGCGAGAAAACAGCACTGCATTAAAAAAATTGGTGGGTGCATGCCCTCAGGTGCCGATTAGACCATGGAATATAACCCAGGAAGGCTGGTTGGAGTGAAAGATCCATGCGTTTTAAGGCTTGTTAGATGTCAAAACACTGTATAACTGTTTATAATACTATTAGAAATAACTCTGGAAAGTTGTCACGCCAAAATTATTTCATCTTGCATGTGTAGTGAACAACGGTGTGGATTTGTGCATTTTATATTGAATAAATTTGGAGCTACTTTGAATTCCTTTCTCCTCCCCAGAGAAGAAGTTGCTTTCTCTAAGTGCTATCCCGACCATAAAACTGGCACCTTTTTGAAGCTGATAACGCGGGGCCTGAGTGTTAAACTGACAAAGGGACACGAACCAGCCATTGGCATTTCCCTGAACAGCCTATCAAAAATGGCCCCCCACACATGTTTCCGTGGCAACTGACTTTGCTCTATGTTTATTATCCCATCAAAGGGATACTCCTTGTCTCACCTAAGTGTGACATAATCCAGGACAGACGAACTTTCAATGTAAAAGGGACTGCAGTCTCCAAAGACTCAAAGCATTTAAGTATTTATTAGCATTAAGTTTAATTAAATCTTTAATCTCACAGCGTGCCTCGCCAGGCAACGCCCTCAGACTCGGCCAGCGAAACAAACAGGCCCTTTGTTCGCCTGAAGCTACACACCTGAAGTGCCGCGACATCGATCTGCCTTCAGTTTGTTTTATTTTCTTTATTTCTTTTGTTTGTTAAAGTTATCAGTCCGTTAAGTTACACTGGACTAATTTAGGAACGACCAAGTTCCATTTTAAGCCTTTTTCGTCGAGCCAACTTCACCGAGGTCAGACCAAGCCACGTGGTCTCGCCAGCTACAACGAAGGAAACCTGCAAACAGCCGAATTGCCAGACGGAGGAGGCGTTTTCAATCAGACACGGAGAACCCCGGAGAATCCCTAGCAAAAAACCAGGATCGGCAGCTAGCGTGGGACCCGTGCAACAGGCCAAAAGCAGGCTGTCGACAAGCAGTAAGACTTAACACACGTTCTGTGATCAGATGTCCATTTTAACTCCTAAACTATAGCATTAGTTGACTTTCATTAGCTCTTCTATGCTGTATGAGTCAAATGCTTCCCACAATCGAACCTCCAGGCTCATTGTTCAGCAAATGTTTATGTTCCCTGTATCCAACCATCTTTTTATCACCTTAGTTAGAGAATAAATTCACTGTAATATAATCAAGAGCTGTGTGTGTTGCCTATTTCTAGTTCCTGCCAAGAGAATTGACCCTTTAGATATGAGACTGACTGACTGATTTAAGATAATTGAGCGATTATTAACTAACTGATCACTAGTAATAATTGTATAATTATTAAAACTACCTAGAGGTCCGGAGACTCTAGGATTATAACAACTCCGGTGGTGCCCTGAAATGAGGAATCTGGTTTGATTTTATGAATAATAAAATTCATAACTGGGTATCAATTCTCATAAATTTATTAAATTGCATAACTAAATTTTAGGTCTGCTACACATGACAACAACAATCACAATGTAACAGTCAAGTTTCAGAGTCAACCAGAAATGTGTATTTGCATATATCTTAGCCAACTCAGTGCTTTGCCGGATGATATGTTGTTGTGTGGTAGTGTTGTGTCGTTCAAAGAACGATTCATTCATAAGACCAAATCGTGTATAAGACTCGGGAGGAATGGGTTGTCTCAGTGAGTGATTCGTTTGCACACATGCGTGATAAATCTTGGACTCTTACGTTCACTCGTTACACAGCAGCTGCATGGGCTCCGTCAGCACAGGAAACAGAATTGATTAGTTCAACTGTGGGTCTCTAGGTCTGAGTCATTCATTTGTCACGTGACAGCTACGGTGGAGCAGGAATGAACGACTCGTTCACGTTTTGTTCACTGCCAGCGCCGGAGAATGAGAGGCAGGTTGGCTGTCAGGTAACAGTCACTGAACTGATATTATATAGTAGAGGTGCTCCGATCAGGATTTTTTGGGCCGAACACCGAGTCTATTTGGAGCCTTTTATTTATCATGTAGCATTATACGGTATACTATATATTTATTTAATTGGTCCTAAAAACAATCTATTAAGTGTTAAAGTTAACAGATGATAAAGTATCATGAAATGACAACTGTTATTTTATTGCCAGGAAACATGGGCAACAAATTCTGCTAAATCTGAAAATTTTAATAAATAAATATAGGCTACAATGTAAATTCCATATTATACAGTCAATTGTTAATGTTACATAGGCTACTATATTCATTATAATTTCATATGGTTTGCCATTAGTACGCTATAGGCCTTATTTCATTTCAGTGGATTGTTTTCATTTTTTATCCTTGTTCAAGAAGCACAGTCTACATATTTTACATGCTGCCACCGACTATACCAGAGGGAGAGTAGCAAACACTTTAAATACGGCCAGAAGATTTTTATTTGATTTTATAAAGGTTAAAAATACGGGAGAATCTGGGGGAAAACGGGAGGGTTGACATGAGAGGAGTAGAGAGAGGAGTGGGGTAATGTGAGGCTACATCCACGCTGCTACGTTTTTAAAACAGTTTTATAGCGAAAACGATCTTCTCCATCCACAGCAGCGTTTCAGCTGTGTATCAGAATTGATCTCTGTCTATATTAGAACAACTGAAAACACACATCTAGTGGCCGTTCAGGCAGCCCCCACTGGGAAGCACGTGCCAGTGTAAACAATTTAGCGAAAGAAGAAAGTAATACAGACCAAGAACCACACCAGGCTTTTTAATTTTTTTTTTGCATTGACCGACAACAAAGTGGAACTGTTAATGAAAGTAACACGGGAGTACAAGAGACGGCGGCGGAAAACAGACTGGGAGTTGACGCAAAGTAAAATATAGCATGCACAGTAGGCTAGGCTTACACAGTACTTATATTTTATGCTTTGCATGCTTAATAAGACCGACTCACAAAGCCAAATGTGAGTGTGTGTCATCGTTTTATAAAGTCCTCTGTTTTGTCCATCTGGTCAGCAGCATTTTCAAACAAACATCTTCTGATTCACCGTTTTAATCTGGATGGGAGGCAGAAATGTAGCAAAAGGTCTCTGTTTTTGTAACGAAAACAGAGAGAGAGATGCAGTCAGCTGATTGAGTGGCACTGCTCTTTGCATCAGGAGACTCAGACTGAAGGATCAGTCTCTCTCTGCCTGATGTGCTGTCTATTAAATTCCGGTTGCGGGTGGCGCGTGAGTGAGATGAGCACAGCTGAGACAGTTTCACATAATCGCTCCTGCGTGTTGCTCCACTTGTCTGATTGCTGCTCAACTCTAATTGTAAATGATTATGTGGGCGTGTTAATCCCTTCTTGTCTGAGAAGGACTTTGGTGCTAGCTAGCTTTGAAAACCGCTCAGAAAGCGTAGTGAAACATATTAGCTGCCGATGAAAATTTGTCTGGCGAGTATTGCATCATCTGATCGGCTTTTCTTATCTGCCTTTTTTTGTGACCACCGATCAAAGTAGTTAAAGCCGATTATGATCGGTGACCGATCGATCGGAGAACCCTTATTATATAGCTATTTTGTTAATTATGTGACATTTAATAAAGCATACTGTTATTACAGCGGGGTGATGTTGTGCTAAGTTATAGTTTTAACACAGCCGCACCGTAACTTTAGTCCTGCTAGTGTTTAACATTACAACTAACAGCTGATGAGAGTTGTTCTGGGTCCGCTCCACTTCAGAGCCCTGACAGGTTCTACCTGGAGCTAAATTACCTCCGAGGTCGTCTCCTCTCCAAAACAAACAGACCCGGTCATTAAAACATTAAAACACAGCCACGTAGCAATGTTAGCGTTAGCCCTGTAAACAGCTAACCGCTGATCTGGTCCGCCAGAGAACGCAACGTAACTTTTCCTTTTTATTTACCAACAGAGCCGTGCTGTTGTTTCACAGCTCGTGACTGGTGAACAACCTGCAGTGTTTGAGAGCGATGTGCTCATGTGTGTTTCTCTGTCTGCAGAATCTGGACCTGATGTGGCCCATTCTGCGTCCAGACCTGCCAAACTACTGCGTTTATATGTGTTTATTTCTCTGTTCCTCTCTCTGTGCTGGAGTTCTTTAAGAACTTGGTGGCTTGATCCAGATTATTATTAAACTGGTTGAATTTTAATACGCGTGTGTTTATTTATATAGTGTATCAAGCTTATTACTTCTATATAGGCAAATCTGATATTAATATTTTACTCATGGATAGGGACGTTAGGCTACTGTATGAATGAGCACTTCAGAGATAATTATATATATAAGCCTTTATATGGCTGGTCTGGTTATATACTCGGGAAAGATTGTGAAAATGGAAGGATTTAGAGTAGTGAATTGCATATAGACGACATATATCTGTGGTTTTTGCATGGTTTGAATTTGGTTGTGGGCCTAGGGGGGTTTATATAATGATGATATACAGAAATCAAGAGGTGAATTTGTGCATTATGCTTTGTCAAATAAAGCAAGCCAGGCAGCCTTCCTTGTTTGAGAACGGTGCTGTTTTTTAATCGCCCACTAGAGGGCTGCAGCGCCACAATAACCAGCCTAGTTCAAATTAACGAAATGACTCAAAAAAAGTTCATTTTAATGAACGAGATTTGAATGAATGAGTCTGTCAAAAGATTCGAACTTGCTTATTATTGCGTGGCATTTAGACAATTTTTTAGCCAACAGACCCGTTTTCTGAAACCCACTGCTCTGTGTGTTAATGCCAGTTTGAACACTGCCTAAGAATGCTGTGTGACTTTAGATTGTTTTAAATATATATTACATTTACGTACACAGGAGCAACGTCTTCAATGCCATCTGGCATAGAGAGTTTTTTTCTCAGTGATCCCTTTCCAATTTATCCTCTTCCTGATATCATCAAGGAACATGTGGGAAAGGATGTCCCATGTGGCACGTTTTGTGTTGTGGCCCCTCTGGCTTCCAAAAAATATTTATTTTTAATGATTATTAACGTCCATAAAATATATGCTGATCATTTATCACTATTGAACTATAATGCATTTTCATGCCATTCTGGCCAGGCATTTAAAATACTTATACTGTAGAGCCCTGTTGTTATTGGCTTTCTTACATCAAAATGAAAATTCTGTACATTTATTAAAATCAATACATAAGTGGACCATTGTCAGTATTTGACAAAATACTAATTTAGTCAGCTAAATCAAGACTAATACTGTATTACTTACTTTACTCCGGCGGCAGGAAAGGGTGAGAAGCAGGCAGTCCCCAAATCAGAGTGGCGCCACTTGTAAATGAGCTGTATGCTGCAACAAAGCACGCTATAATGCAAACAAGTTAGATGTGACTTTTACTTTTAGTAATGCCACTCGGAATTAAATTTAAAATCAATTTTACAATAACTAAAGTTGAACAAAAGAAAAACGCCAAATGAATTGAATAAATCAATTAAGCTAACATTACGTAGGGTTTAGGGATTTTTGCCTAAATTCACAATGATTTAATAATCTCAAATGTTGCAGATCCACAGTGTATCTTTCAGTGTGAGTAAACTTCCCCAGGATGACATTCTGCCAATTTACGTCCATAAATCCGCTTAAAGGTCGCAGAAAAAACACTGACGTTAATATTAGTTAACTTAACCTGCCTGAGAAATAATCACATTTCAGTAACATTTAAGTTCTTCAGTAACAAAGCCATTAAGTGATAGTTTTCTGTACAACTACCTTTCCATTGCAAACTGTAACGTTAACTGCTAAGTAAATAGCTTTTTCGGCATACTTTTAATGGCATCAATTTAACAAAATATTAGCAATTATCAGCTAAAAACAGATTCAAACGAGTAACGTTAATGGTGAAGTTATACTAGAATCTACTATCTAAGTCAGGCTATCAGATTAGCTTAGCTTGTTACTAGAGGGATGAAATATAATTAAATGAAATATGCCCTCATAACTGGCTTAAAATTACAGACCATCACTTACCAGCAGGTAAGTTACCAGCACCCAGACATAAACATCTCATCCAAATTAGGCTTTGTTAACTTTTAATTCATAAAACGTTAAGTTAGTTTGCTAGCTTAACATTAATGCTAAGGTGCTGTAACACGAGCTAACTTAGCTTGTCATAATCGGATATATGAATTAAACGGTAACGTTATAATTTTACCAGCTAGGCAACTGTACAAATAAATCATATTTTGACAGCACAGTTTAACGTTACTTACGTGTCCGTGTCCTCAGAGAGAGCTACCGATTCCCACTGCAAGCGCTCTGCTGTCTGTGAGAATAACGGTCAGCAATGGTTAACAATTTTTAAAACCGGCGCGTCCGAAGTGCGAATCCGCCCGGTGTCCGCAATGAGTCAGCTGTTTGACAGAGGCTGTCTGGAGGCGGGACGGATCCGGAGAGCGTGGCCAAAACGGGGGAGAGATTACATCGTATTTATATCCGGTAAAAAAGATGTTTGAGAGATTTAGATTGAATATTATATTATATATTATAGTATTCTAGCACTTTCTGTCAATTACATGAAGAATCAATTTGTCTTTTGTTTTATCAATGTATATACTGTAGAATGTTTTGATTGGATGTTGAACTTTATATAAAAAGGAAAACTGGACCAACGTTTCAACTTCAGGAAAAAGACATTCTTATATGTATAAAAGATGCCATATTTGTTTGTACAGTTGGTATTATTATTGGGAAAATTCCACATCCACATGAAAAGATGGACTGACTCCCACACTTTGGTCACTTATCCAAGAACTGCAGTGAAGCACCACAATTAAAAACATTAAGAACAAATAGGCAATTAAGACTGTGTGTTTGACAAATTTCTTTTGGATAGATGATATATTACTTTGAATCAACGCTATCCTTTTGTTTTTTTTATTTTGCTATCTTCTTCCTTTGTCATAATTTATGTATTTTCTCTTCTCATGCAACTGCCCCTGATTGTTTTAAATTTCAATAAATATCTAAGGGAAAGAAAAAACGGGGGAGAGTGTACAGCTGATGTGCCATAAGATTTATACATTTCCATATATAAACACATGAAAGACAAGTGGATAACGTGATTGTTTTTCGTGTTTTTTAATATCAAAACGAAAAATGGGATGTTTTCCATTTTTTGTTTTCCTATTTACTAATGGTTATTGGGAAATGAGCCGTTTTTTGTTTTTACGTTTTAAAACTAAAATCCTGGCCACAGACACTTTGTCTTTCTGCCTGCCTCAGTAAATTGGTGTTCACTGTTTACCACTGATGATGAAATTAACAGAACCAGTTCAATCAATTAGCCTACTAACATTTTTTTTTGTTGTCATTTTAAGAATTAGATGTCTTGTAAACACTCTTTGTCTCAGTTTGTCACAGAAATACTACAGAGTAAAGACTCCTTTATTATTTTGAATATGTTGATTCTATCATAATAAAGAAAATGTCTCAATCACAGAGGAGAGGGGGCCCTAATAGAAGACAGTTCTGCGCTTGAGACTCTCCGGGCCTGGCTTTGCATAGATGATGATACCTTTGTTTAGACTAGAGCAACTGGGGCAGGACCACGTGTTAATATATTAAAATAAAATACCATTGCCTGCACTGAGAAATGGTACTTATCTCATCAAAGTGTTCACCGTGGATTTTAGCTCTTAATTCAAAGATAATCGTTGATTGGCCATAGATGCGGGAGGGATGGGAACACAAAAATGAGTATGGAAAATATTGGGTGTCAGAATTCTGGCTCGTCTGCTGTCCACCCTGACCATGAGCCAGACATCCTCAGCATGTTATCGAGCTCAAACACACAGCAGAATAATCAAACAAAAGGCACCAACCTGTGAGCACAACGATGATCAGCCCATAATCCATGAGATAGACCTTTGAAAAAACACATTTGAGAAAGTACTGTACATGTTAATCAATTCTTACTAAAATGTATAAACCAACTACACTTACCTTTTATGTGAGGCTATTTGTGGATATGTGTCAGTAGCCTACATAGATGACCAATAAATTTCCTGGCAGAATACGATACAGTTATTGATTCTACTTACCAGTATCCGTTTAACCTCCTTCTGCTTAAAAATAAAAGACTTCAGTCAGTTCAGTTAGTTACTGTGTGCTGCTTGTATGGAATGTTTATCAGTGCTCAGGTGCTGTTTAGTACTGAGTCCTTAGAAACGGGTGCGGTCCAGAATAATTGAAGAAAAACAGGCTCTTGCATGACAAAGACAAGAAAACCTTGCTGGAGGAATCAGGAAGTAAATGTTAAACCTGATAATTTATTGTCTTTGAAATGCATTGATGGACATCTATACAGATCTGGTCAAACCCAACTTGTGTGTTTATCCTCGCTTGTCTCACGCTACATAGTTCTGTTCTGTGGAACAGTGTCTTTTGTCATCCAACGAAGGTTAAAATGAAGGGCAACTGGACAAGTCCAGTTTCCCTTCATTTTAACCTTCGTTGGATAACTATGACCTGGATGACTGAGAATCTTCATAGACAGTGTCTTTTGTCACTTACAACAATTTAATACAATATAATAATAACTAGTACATGATATTTATTCTATCAATACATAATTTGATTATTTTAAAGTTATTACACCATCAATTTCTTGCTTCCATGAACCCAAGTGTTTTTTCATATTGCTGATATTATCATTTAGGGGAAGTAAGAAAACCAACATCATTCCTACTAAATATACTTTGTAATGAAAATTTTATGTGTTACTGTGTTTAATGTTTTCACATTTATATACATTACTATAGTCCAGAATATGCCTTTGTTTCACTATGTGGTGATTAATGCTTTATTATGTTGTACGTTTCAGCACTTCCCATGGGAAAGTAGCTCAGTAGAGGGTTTCTTATCTGACTGTGATTGATAAGCCTTCATGTCAGGACAGTTGGTTTTGACTCCCTTCCTCCCTAAGGCAGCTGTGTAATAATATAAAAGTCACCAGTTTCCTCACTGGCTCTTTGTCTTACATTCTGCAGATTGGTTGCATTCTGTTAGTCTGACCCTTTGCAAAGAATTAAACCCATAAACAAGTTTGGATTGGATTCTTTATTTCAGAAGACTCCCTGGAAAATTGCTATTCTAACATTTATCAGAAAGCTTTAGTCTGTATGAAGTTATGAGGAACTTGTCTCTTCTTATCATTATCTTGTTGTCAGTGCCATGCACAGAAGAAGATTGCCCATACTGTATGCCATGACAGTATCTGTTTTTTCATACAGACCTTAATACCTTCCTGACATTTCACTAGGGTATATGGTGTATGGTGATATTTGTGTAAAAAAAACAACAACACTGTAGGAGCCATTCCCAATGTTTATGTCCAGGTTTGGCCATTAGGTGGCACTAGGGTTATGGCATAGTGATTGGGGCTTATCTACTTAGGCTAGCTGTAATCAAGGACAGGTGTTGCTAGAGGGAAAAGGGCAAACTAGTTTTTGACCGCCACGCCACGCGACGGAGGCTGTGGTTGAATGCATGTTAAGTGACTGTTGGTGAAGATGGAATATTGTTCTGTTATGGAAAAGGAAATCCTTGTGTAAATCCAATAAACATCTCTCACAACAGAGAAGAAAAGATAACTTTAAGCTTTGTTGTATCATTGCTCAATCAAGCCAAAGCGACCACGGTAAGCGCGTCAACTGTAGCCCACTTTAACCCTCTGCATAACCCTCTTAGCTTAGCGGTTACACAAAGTCAAAAACTACCTTTTATGAAGCGGGAAGATCGTCGCGTGTGGAGTTAGATGTTCACCGTTAAAGACATGCGGAGTGGCCACTGGAAAGGGGACATCTGAAAGCTACTCATCGAGTCATCGTGTATCTGCCTGGCTGTGTTACACATCGGAACCCGGCGAGAGGACAGGCTGAAACGGAGTCAGCGGGGAGATTACCCGCTTAGCCCAGCATCGGTGATATGACGCGGCGGTGCTCAGCCAGCCCGGAACCAATCTACTCAACTGTTTGAGGACAACGATAAACTTCTTTCATCATTCACCAATGTGAGGACATCGTGAGACGGTTCTTCATCTACAAGGCGCCCACGTGAGGTATGTTGTAGCGCTACAAAGTAATTGAATGGCCATTCATAAGTTGTGTGCACACTAACATACTTACCCGGGCGTAAAAATTCCAATGCATTGGTGAAGAAAGAACTGAACAGTAACTTTGTAGTTGAAAACAAATTACATTGACTATTGATTGTTATTGTTGTGACGTTCAAGTGCGCTATGAGTTTACTTGAAAAAGACGCGTCAGCTGCTGAGGCTGTTGCGCAATCAGCTGAATGTAACAGTAAAGCAGATGGTTCGGGTGTGTTAAAAGAGAAAGAAAAACGTGTTGTAACATTAACTGCAAAAGCATTTGAACAAAAGCTGGAAAGACTGCAAAATGATAGGAAGGCTAAATTAAATAAGGCTTCTAAGCTAAGGGAAAAAATCAAAGAGCTTATGCGAATAGGTGATAAAGAAGGTATACAATGTACAATAGGTGCTCTTGTTGAATTGTGCGATGATGTAAAATGTGTTCATGATTCCTTGCTGGTGATATTACCTGAGGGTGAAAGGGAAAAACATGATATTTGGTTTAAAGCAAAAATGATCTGCAATGATGAAATTCTGTCTGAGGTAAACCGCTGGTTAAATGCTATTCAATTAAAAAAAGGTAACAAAGGTGATGAATGTGGGGATGAAAAAGGTTCTCAAAAGGGTAAAAGGGATGAGCAGGATAATGATGATATCAGGCCAGAGGACAGTGTCTCAAATGTTCCTAGCAAGCAAGTAAGCAGGAGGAGTTCTCGTAGTGGAAAATCTACTAACTCTGCAAGAATAAAGGAAGAGGCAGAAAGAGCTGCACTGCTTGCTCAGGCTGCATCTTTAAAGGAACGGCATGCATTGGAGGAACAGGAGCAACAACTAAAAAGGAGAAGAGAGCAACTTGAGCTGGAAGCTATGCTAGCTGCCTCCAATGCCAAATTGGAAGTGCTGGCCTCTGCCCCTGACATCAGCACCACATCTAATGGAATGAGTTCTTACATGAGTAAAAGCAAAAGAACAGCAAATGTTACTGAGCTCAATCCTATGGCAAAGGAATACAGGCCTGTAAACCACCACCAAGCACAGCAGGGCCAGGATTGGGCATTGCCAATTGGCAATTCACAACCTACAGCTAGGCTAACTCAGCAGGCCAGTCAACAAAGCCAGGATGGGCTAAACCAAAGGACCGGTTCTCAAATGGACGATCATCATATTTTACCACCACAACCTTTAGGACCCCACTCATTCAATGCTCAGCCAGTAGAGGAACAGCAGCGGGGGAACATCTGTTCCATAATGGAAAGGCAAACCGAAATAACTACTGCATTGGCCCAACAGCAACGCTTCATGTTATTGCCGGCAAGAGAGATTCCCTTATTTGATGGCAATCCTCTTCAATATATTTCATTTATGCGAGCATTTGAGCAGGTAGTGGAGGATAAGGTCAGTCAAAGTGATTGTTTATATTACCTGGAACAATTCACGAGAGGACAGCCACGGGAGCTGGTACGAAGCTGTCAGCACATGGCAGCTGATCTAGGTTATGTTAAAGCAAAGGAGCTGCTTAAACAACACTTTGGCAACGAGTATAAGGTCGCCTCTGCATATATGGAAAAGGTTTTTGCGTGGCCGCCTATAAGGGCAGAAGATGTCAATGCACTGCAGGCCTACTCATTTTTCTGCGCTCATGCTGTAATGTCATGGAGAACATACAATATATGCAGGAGTTAGACATGACAAGCAACATGAGAATAGTCATGTCTAAGCTCCCGTTCAAGCTGAGGGAGCAATGGAGGTCAGTGGCACATAACATAATGCATACATCTGACCGTAGAGCTCTGTTCAAAGATTTGGTGGAATTCATTGAGAAACATGTCCGTATTCTGTCAGACCCTTTGTTTGGTGATATTCGGGACTCAGCACCAGGAACAGGTGGTGCTAAGGTCGACAGGCTGAAGTCGCAGCCAGGCTCAAGATTTAAAGGAAATAGTTTTGCCACCACCATTGCCCCTGTACATTCAGCAAGAGACTTAGGAGAGAGAAAGGCTGTCTTGCCAGAAAATGGTTCTACTATTAGATCAATTTGTGTGTGTTGTTCGCAAAGTCACTCTTTGGAGGAATGTCTACAGTTCAAAAGGAAGAAGCACCAGGATAAAATAATCTTTCTAAAGGAGAAAGAGCTTTGCTTTGGCTGTTTATGTGCTGGGCACATGAGTCGCAATTGTGGAAAGCGTGCGACCTGTGGGATTTGCGGTCAAGCACATCCTAGTGTGCTTCATGTTGACAGGAGAGACAAAGCCAATGCATACACAGAGCGATCTAAGGATCTTGTGAGACCTAACACCACAGCATCTAAAGAAGCCTGTGGTCGTGTAGGGGTCGGAAGTGATCGCTGCCTCTTTCCATCTTGCCAGTCCAAGTCAAATCCATCCAAGGAGGCAGAGTAATACAAACCTATGCATTTCTGGACCCCGGCAGTTCAGCCACTTTCTGTTCGGAACATCTCATGCAAAGGCTTGGGTTGTCTGGTAAACAAACACATTTTCTGTTACAAACCATGGGACAGGAAAGGGTCGTGCCGGCAAATTTATTGTTTGACTTGGAGGTGTCTAGTATGGATAGTAATGTCTTCTATAAGCTACCAGAAGTCCTCACGCAGAAGAAAATGCCTGTAAGTGCAGACAGTATTGTCTCTGAAGGAGAGTTGGCAAAATAGTCATATCTGGCAAAAGTACAGATTCCCAGCTTAGAGGCTAATGTTGACCTATTAATTGGAAGCAATGCTCCGAGGATATTGGAACCTTGGGAGGTCATAAATAGCCAAGGGGAGGACCATACGCAATCAAGACGGTATTGGGGTGGGTCCTTAATGGCCATTTGCAGTCTAATGACAGCAGTTTGGAGACAGAGGCTCCTTCAGTAGTCGTTAACAGGATTTCTGTGAGACGATTGGAAGAAATGCTACATAGCCAGTACAATCATGATTTTAACGAAAGAGCTACAGAGGACAAAGGCCCTTCAGTAGAAGACATCAAGTTCATGGAAATTATGGAAAATTCTGCAACACTGGACGATGGTCATTACAGTTTGAAGCTGCCCTTTAAAAAGAACAATGTATCTCTGCCCAACAACTTCTCTGTAGTAAAGCAAAGGTTGCTCGGGCTGAAAAGGAGGTTCCTTAATAACAAACAGTTTTATGAGGAATACAAAATGAACCTCAACAGGGTGATCAGTCTGGGCTACGCAGAGCAAGTTTCAGAACAGCAGTTGGATCACAGTAGTGGTAGGGTGTGGTATCTTCCGCACCATGGTGTATATCACCCCAAGAAGAGGAGTCTGCGGGTGGTGTTTGACTGTGGTGCGACCTTTAAGGGAACATCTTTGAATCAGCAGCTCTTGCAAGGTCCCAATTTGACCAGTACATTGCTTGGTGTCCTGCTCAGGTTTAGGCTGGAACCTGTAGCAGTTATGGGCGACATACAGGCAATGTTCCATCAGGTCAGAGTTGCAAAGGAGGATAGAGACTTCCTGCGCTTTTTATGGTGGCCTGAGGGAGATCTCAGCAAGGAAGTAGCTGAGTTTCGTATGACTGTCCATCTGTTCGGTGCTGTGTCCTCCCCGAGTTGTGCTAGCTTTGCTCTGAGAAAACCAGCAGCTGATAATCAATCTGAATTTCCAGCTGAAGTTCTGCAAACAGTAAAGGAGAACTTTATGTGGATGATTGTCTGAAGAGCATGCCCTCTGAAGAAGAAGCTGCCTTTATGGTCAAAATTTAATTACTCTCTGTCAGGCAGGAGGATTTACTCTGATGAAATGGATTAGTAACAGTCGCACCACACTGCAGACTATTCCAGAGGAATACAGAGCTAAAGATCTGACTGAACTGAATCTGGATAGAGACCAACTTCCTCTTGAGAGAGCTCTTGGCTTGCAATGGTGCATTGAGAGTGATTCATTCAAGTTCAAAATGGAGATCCAGCAGAGGCCAGTCACCAGGAGAGGAATGTTGTCAGTGGCTAGTTCGGTGTACGATCCTCTTGGCTTTGTCGCACCTGTGGTGTTGCCTGCCAAAATCATGCTACAAGAACTTTGCAGAAGAAATTATGGATGGGATGAGACTGTACCACAAGACATCTTGCAACGGTGGTTCAGGTGGTTGGAGGAATTGGATATGCTGTCTGAATTTAAGGTTGATCGGTGCATTAAGCCCCAGGGCTTTGGACAATCAAGACATGCTCAGCTGCATCACTTTGCAGATGCTAGTGAAACAGGATATGGTGCAGTCACATATCTCAGGATGTTGAATGATGGAAATGACATTCATGTTGCATTCCTGATGGGCAAAGCCAGGGTTACACCTTTAAAGACTGTTGCTATTCCTCGACTGGAGCTGACTGCTGCTGTGCTTGCCATTCGTGTTGATCTGATGTTGAAGGCTGAGCTGAGATTGCAGTTGCAGCAGTCCATTTTGTGGACCGACAGCACTTCTGTGTTGAAGTATATAAAAAACGAGGATAAACGTTTTCATACGTTTGTGGCCAACAGGGTTTCGACTATAAGAGGAGCCACTAAAACTTCACAATGGCGATACATCAGCTCCAAGGAAAATCCAGCGGATGAGGCATCCAGAGGAGTGAGGGTTGGAGACTTTATTCATGGCCGGAGGTGGATAGAGGGTCCAAGTTTTTTGAGTGAACCAGAAGCTAACTGGACAACAAATGTTGTAGAAACTATCATAGAACCCGATGATCAGGAGGTCAAGAAGGAAGTCACAGTGAATGTTGTGTCTGTGGATGGCTCACATGATGCCACAAACCGGTTACTGACTTACTTCTCAAGTTGGAGTAAGCTCAAGGTGGCAGTAGCCTGGTTACTTAAATGGAAAGCCATTCTGTTGGAAAAATGTCGCAGGAGGAGGGAGGAGAAAGCTGATGGTAAGCAGAGCACGGACAATAATATGCCACGGAGGAGGCAAGGGTTAAAGGACAAGCCTGGAGGGCAAATTTTGTCCATAGATGACCTTTTGGGAGCCGAGCTAGCTATAATTCGATACTGTCAGCAACAGCGATTTGGAGAGGAAATTGCCATGTTGTCAGCTGGGAAATCTACAGTGAGCAGACGTAGTACAATCCACAGGTTGGATCCGCGCTTGGATGATGGGCTTCTCAGAGTTGGAGGGCGGCTGACTAAAAGTTCCTTGCCAGAGTCGATTAAACATCCGCTAATCCTCTCCAAGGATCAAAATGTGGCCACTCTCATCCTCAGGCACATTCATCAGCAGCAGGGCCATAGTGGGCGGAATCACACGCTATCAACACTGCGGAAGAAGTATTGGGTCACTAGAGCCAACTCCGCTGTAAGAAAGGTAATTGCAGAATGTTTCTGTTGCAAGAAATATAATGGAAAGATGCAGGAGCAAAAGATGGCTGATTTGCCAGAGGAAAGGATTCTTCCTGACAAACCACCATTTACCAACGTTGGCATTGATTATTTTGGCCCAATTACAGTGAGGAAAGGACGTGGTACAGACAAGCGCTATGGCGTGATACTAACCTGCTTGGCAAGCAGAGCAATCCATCTCGAAGTGGCTGACTCTTTGAACACTGACGCATGCATCAATGCTCTGCGACGTTTCATCTGTAGAAGAGGTCAAGTTTCTCATATCATATCTGATAATGGAACCAACTTCATAGGAGCAGAGCGAGAACTAAGAGAGGCTCTCGCAGCTTTAGATCATGGAAAAATTCAGGGAGTTCTGCGGCAAAGGGGAGTTAAGTGGAGCTTTAATCCTCCTGCAGGTTCACATCATGGTGGGGTTTGGGAGCGTGTTATCCGCATGGTGAGAAGGATTCTAAGTTCAGTTCTTCAACAGCAGACCCTGAACGATGATGGGCTTCATACAGTTATGTGCCATCCTGAACGATCGGCCTATCACCAAACTCTCAGATGATCCAAATGATTTGGAGCCACTTACTCCCAACCACATTCTTCTGATGAAAGGAAATCCATCATTGCCGCCAGGATTGTTTGAACCACATGACTTGTATTTAAAACAGAGATGGAAGCAAGTCCAGTATATTGCTGAACTTTTTTGGAAACGTTGGGTACGGGAATATCTACCTTTGCTGCAAGAGAGGCAAAAATGGAATGAAACCAGGAGAAACCTAAAGCCTGGAGATATTGTTGTTATAATGGATCCTACTGCCCCACGAGGCTCTTGGCCACTAGGAAGAGTGTTGGAAGCTTTCCGGGATCAAAAGGGATTTGTACGTTCAGTGAGTCTGCAAACAAAGTCAAGTGTCATTCAACGTCCTGTTACAAAGCTCTGCCTTTTGATTGAGGCTGCAGGTTAAATGGGCAATTTTCAGTGTTAATGTGTGTGAACTCATTGTAACAAATGTTGGATAATATGTTACGTTAGGTTGGTACTGGATCCTTAATTTGGTTTGTTTTGAATTGTAATGTTTGTTAACCATTCCAATTGGGGGCCGGTGTTGTAGGAGCCATTTCAATGTTTATGTCCAGGTTTGGCCATTAGGTGGCACTAGGGTTATGGCATAGTGATTGGGGCTTATCTACTTAGGCTAGCTGTAATCAAGGACAGGTGTTGCTAGAGGGAAAAGGGCAAACTAGTTTTTGACCGCCACGCCACGCGACGGAGGCTGTGGTTGAATGCATGTTAAGTGACTGTTGGTGAAGATGGAATATTGTTCTGTTATGGAAAAGGAAATCCTTGTGTAAATCCAATAAACATCTCTCACAACAGAGAAGAAAAGATAACTTTAAGCTTTGTTGTATCATTGCTCAATCAAGCCAAAGCAACCACGGTAAGCGCGTCAACTATAGCCCACTTTAACCCTCTGCATAACCCTCGGCTGTTTTAAGCTTAGCGGTTACAAACACAAAAGCAAAGCTGCTGTTGATATAAATCACTGTAGCATGAATGACATTGTCCAGCCTTCAAGGCCAACCTGGTCTCATGGGATATACTGTATGTACCTCTGACCACTTTTCTTGCAGTGCCCCAAATATGTAATCTGTTGTACCATCAGGTACATTTTGCCACAGTTTTACCACTTGGGGTGCTAAAGAGAAGGCCTGTACTGGAACATTAGGATCACATTAGAGATGGGCTGTAGTTGACTTTCAGATTTTTAATATTAATTATAAAATAAAAAAAACATAATCTTAGAGATGTTACTCTGACAAGACTAATCAACCGCTGCAACACATTTTGCCAGTGTATTGTCTCGGCAGCAAGTTTACGCTGATTTTGTGCATCTATGGTGTTCTGCAAGACCAATCTTATGTCCAACTCTTTCCATTTTTGAAAACTTTCAATATGTTCAGTTGATTTTTCATGGTTGCTAAGGATGCTTGACAAATTCTTCCAGTCTTTAACACCATCTCTTCCAAGAGCTGATTTCCTCTCGCTTCCACAAAAAAGTTTACAGCAGAAACAAAACGTAACATCCTTACTCGGCAAGTTTACAATAAACTTGCCAGGGCCTTTCCAGCATTTCTCCATTTGTTAAGAAAACTTTCTGTGTGCACAGTCTCCGGGAAAATCAATTCCTTTCACTTGATATGGTCCTCTCTCAATTAAAATGTCTCCAAGTCCTTGGGTTACTGTTGTTGGCCAATTACTGGGATCATTAAAAGTATCCTCACTGTGCACAATTATTTGTTCAGCTGTCTGAGGTCCGATGATAGTGTTTCTTGTGGCGCAATGTCACTGGCTGAGTAAGCAATCTCCTGACCTGGTGATGGTGGACTTGACGGTAGATCGGAAGGCAGGCTAATATTAGCATCTGCTCTCGGGATGCTGCTAGCACCTGCTGTTTCTGTAGAAATTCCGGTAACGTTAGCTGGTTTGACAATCTCCTGACATGGCGATGGACTTGATAATAATAATAATAATAATCCTTATTTGTAGAGCACTTTTCAAAAACAAGTTACAAAGTGCTTTAACAAGTGTAAAGAATAATCCAAAAAAAAAAGATAAGAGCATGAAAATTTAATATAAAATTAGTAAGATACAATAAAATAAAAGGGATAAAATAAAGTGAAATAAGATCGGGAAAAGCTCTCCTATAAAAGTATGTTTTAAGAAGGGACTTAAAAGAGTTCACTGACTCAGCTGACCTGATTTCCTCGGGCAGGCTGTTCCAGAGCCTCGGGGCCCTGACAGCAAACGCTCTGTCCCCTTTAGTTTTCAGTCGAGACTCTGGAACAGACAACAGACCTCTGCCCGAGGATCTCAAGGTACGTGCTGGTGCGTATGGGACTAAAAGGTCAGAAATATAACAAGGCGAGAGGCCATGAAGAGCTTTAAAAGTGATCAATAGAATTTTAAAGTCAATTCTAAAACATACTGGGAGCCAGTGTAATGAAGCTAAAATAGGAGTAATGTGGTCATATTTCTTTGTTCTGGTTAAAAGCCTGGCAGCTGAGTTTTGGACAGTCTGGAGTCGATCAATAGATTTTTGGGTTAAACAGGTGAAAAGGCTGTTGCAATAATCCAGGCGTGATGAGATGAAGGCGTGTAAAATGGTCTCGGTGTCCTTAAAAGTTAACATAGATCGAATTTTAGCTATATTTCTAAGTTGATAAAAACATGATTGAACAAGCTTTGTGGTGTGCTGCTCGAAATTTAAATTACTATCAAACCAAACACCAAGGTTCTTTGCCACAGGCTTAATGTGATTTACTAGGGAACCAGCAGATGGCAGTATTTGATTTGCCATCTGCTGGGACCCGATGACCAGGATTTCTGTTTTGTCTGAGTTCAGCTGGAGGAAATTATTTGACATCCATTTTTTAACTTCACAAAGGCAGTTGTTAAGTGAACTCAGCATTCCAGGGTCTGTGGATCTGACGGGCAAGTATATTTGTGTGTCATCAGCATAAATATGAAAAGAAATGCCATGTTTATGGATAATATGTCCAAGGGGAAGCAGATACAAGGAAAACAAAATGGGTCCTAAGACCGACCCCTGAGGCACACCATATTTAACTGGACAGAATGAAGAGACATAGTTGTTTACAGACACGCAAAACTTCCTATTTGACAGGTAGGATGAAAACCATTCTAGAGCAGTACCAGAGATCCCCACCCAGTGCCTCAGTCTGTCTAACATGATGTTGTGATCAATGGTGTCAAAAGCAGCGCTAAGGTCCAGGAGTACAAGGACTGAGCACATACCTTCATCAGCAGACATTAAAAGGTCATTGGTGACTTTAAGCAGGGCAGTCTCAGTGCTGTGGTACTTCCTAAAACCAGACTGAAACTTTTCAAATATTTTGTTATTTTCCAGCACAGCGAGCAGCTGTTTGGACACAATTCTTTCTAGAATCTTTGCAATAAAAGGCAGTTTTGAAATTGGTCTAAAATTTTGTGGGAGGGAGGGATCTAAACCAGGTTTCTTTAAAAGTGGGTTCACGCAAGCCGTTTTAAAATAATCAGGGACACAACCAGTAGATAGGGAGCTGTTGAAAACAGAGATCAAATGGGGCCCAACAGAATCTATTACTTTTAGTAAAATTTTGTAGGTATTATATCAAGTGGGCTGGAGGACACTCTCATTTGTGATACTGTTTTTAAAAGCTCAGACAAGTCGATGGGATAAAACTGGTTAAAACTCTGTTGTTGCTGGTGAGGAACCTCTGAGTAAGAGGCCGCAGGGGTAATAGAGGCTCTGATTGACACCACCTTATTGGTAAAATAAGATAAAAACAATTCACAGTCATCATTACTTCCAGCTGAGGCACAAGGAGGGGTTGGGTTTACCAGCTGATCCACAGTCTTAAACAGAAACCTGGGATTGTGTTTATGTGTAGTAATGAGTTCAGAAAAATAGTGTGTTCTCGCATCCTTAACCATTTTATTGTAGTTAATTAATAAATCCTTCAGACTGAGGTAATGGACTTGGAGACTGGATTTTTTCCATCTGCGCTCTGCTTTCCTGCATTCCCTTTTTAGGCTGCGAATGCTGTCATTTATCCAGGGTTGCTTACTAGCTTTAGACGTAGGCCTAACCTTTAGAGGAGCAGTAATATTTAGTGACGACAAGCAGATATGATTGAAGTGATCAACCAGATTGTTGGTGTTGGAATCAGACAGGTGTTGGCTTTGGCTCTGAAAGAATGCGCAAAACTTTGAAACACTTTGTTCATTAAAGATGCGAGAACACACGGAGCTTGGTGAGGCGGCATGAGTAACAGGGAATCGCAGCTAAAAACAATACATCTGTGGTCAGATATGGTCATGTCCACTAATTCCACAGAGGAAATGCTGACACCCAGGGTAAAAACCAAGTCCAGTGTATGACCACGGTTATGTGTTTGCCCTTTGACATGTTGTTTGAAGTTAAAAGAAGTGGCCATATTTAAAAAGTCAGTTGCATTAACATTGGTGGGGTCATCAACATGAATATTAAAATCGCCACAAAGAACAATTCTGTCATAATTTAAAACCAGAGTAGATAAAAATTCAGGAAGTTCTGATAAAAATCCTCCAGGGGTTTTGGGGGGCGATAAATTATAACAAATATGATAGGTTGCAGCCCTCCAACTTTAAGAGTGAGAACTTCAAAGGAGCTAAATTCATCACAGCGTACTTGATGACATTTAAAATTTTTCCTATACACGCTCACTAGCCCACCACCACGACCACTGACCCTCGGTTGACTAAAGCAATCATATTGAGGCGGACACAGTTCAGCTAGCTGGCTATAGTCATTCATTTGCAACCAGGATTCAGTTAAAAACATAAAATCTAGATTTGCAGACAAGATAAAATCATTTAAGATAAAAGTCTTACTTGAAAGTGATCTCACATTGAAGAGAGCCATTTTAAATGAGTTTGTTCTGGGTGCTGGAGTTGGTACAGTTGTCCTAATCCTTAAGAGATTACTATTATTTCTGTGTGGGATGTGCACATTTCGGTTTACTGGTCTATGCGTTCCAGCAGGTGGAGACAGTTGTTTGTGGCAGTGAGGCAGAGATCTGTTCAGTGAGCGGTGGTGTGTCCAGGTGTGCTGCATGAATGATGAGTCATTCACGTAAGTCACGTGTGGACCGCACCACATGCTGTATGTGCGCAGCTAACATTTCTGAGCCCCGTTTGTTTGGGTGAGGTCCGTCTGTCTTAAAAAGAGACATTCTTTGCCAGAAAATATTAAAATTATCCACATAACACACACGGTGAGCCCTGCAGGCGGACTGGAGCCAGTCGTGGAGGCCAAGGAGTCTACTGAAGCGGCCAGCACCGCGACCGACTGTGGGAATGGGACCAGAGATAAAAACGGACTTTCCGCACTGCTTTAAAAAGTTAAGAAGACGGTTAAAATCTAATTTTGTCAGCTCAGACTGCCGAAGAGCTGTGTCATTTGTTCCGACATGGACTATCACTCTTGTGATGGAGGACGGGAGCGACGGCATCAGGTCCTGGAGTTTTTTTAAAATGTCAGCCGTGGTGGCACCGGGGAAGCAGCGAGTGGTAGCGTTAAAGAAACGGAGGTTTCTGGTTATGGAGTCACCAATTATTAGTGTGGTTGGGGAGAAAAGAGGACGAGGAGATGCCGGTTGTTGGGATCCAGAGCAGGACTGAGCAGAATTTGCTTCAACACTGTGTGCGGACTGAGGATGGAGTGTGTGAGCTGTTGAGTGTTGTGTTGGAGTAGCAGTAACAGACCTGAGAGAAGGGCTACCCCACGGTGCAGGGTAGAGACGGCCTCCGGAGCGTCTGAGCACAGCCTCCTTCAGGATCCTACGTCGGGAAGCGGAGGTTTTTGACCTGGATGACGGCCGCCGATCAGGTCCGGCGGCAGACCGGCGGCCCAGTGCAGGAGATGTAGCCGGTGGCGGAGATGCAACAGTGTCGGCAGGCACTGTGCGCCGAAAGAGATCCGTATCAGGGAGACTCGAAGCCGCAGGTGAATCCGCTGGATGGACCGGAGTGTCGTTAGACAAGGCTGCATAGCGGTTGGAGAGGCCGATGTCCGGAGGAGAGGCAGCCCCATCCGAGCCTCTCTTGCAGCCACGGACCACCACTTCAGCCCAGGTTGACTGATGCTTCGGAGTCGAGCAGGATGAAAGCCTGGGAAGACTAGAGGGGTCCCAAAACACGGTGTCCTGGATGTTAGCGGTTGCGCTAAGAGAAACAATCTGTTTGGCTTGTACTGAAGCCACATCCATAAAGCCAGTCAGCAGGGAATCTTTCTCTTTGAGTTCCTCTGAAAGTCGTCGGATGTCTTCCATAAGGTCAGCAATCTTCTTGTTCGCTTTCTTAAGGAGTGAGCAGTCCTCATGGGGCAGAGTTATCTCGGCTATCATAGTCACCGGAGCTTTGTTGCGATCAGTAGCGTTGATCGCGTTTTTACGGTCATCTATCTTAAAATCCATGTCGGATGACTAAAATCCTTAACCCACGTAAAACTTAAATAAAGTTAAGTTAGATAAAAGGATATAAAAAATGTAACGAAAAAAGTGGATTAAAACTGGATAAGAGTCCGGTTCTAGACGGAGCTTCCAACAGGTGGCTACAGACGCCAACGCATGCGCAGAGTGCAGATTACGTCAGCAATTACGTCAGAGATCTTGTGACTTAGGACACAGCCAATGGTTGATTTGAAAGCGGGTTAGTGCCTGCTCTGGTCATGCCTCTTGAGCTAGCACCTGTTGCCTCTTGTAGAGGCGCACATGGGCATGGTGGTGGTGGAGTTAGCACAGCTAACGTTAACTCCCTTGTTAGACATCCTGCAGTAGTTCCTTGTACTGACCCTCAGTCATGACTCGTGCAGGGGGCGGGGCAGCTCAGCAATTCTTAGCCTATTTTGTGAATTGTTCACACGGTTGGTACACATTTTGCCGCCCTTACAAAAGTGCCGCTCTAGGCAATTGCCTAGTTCGCCTATATGGATGCGCCAGCCCTGGATATATATATACGATATGAAGAGTGTGGTGTTGTTAATTATCCTTAAACATCTGTAATCATAGTTTAGTAGTGTCTCAAATTTCAACAAATTCAAGATTTTTCCTCTCCTCTCCACCTCTCAGGTTAGGTGCGTACACTCAAGCTGAGACAGATATATGAAACTGTAAGGTAATAAATACTACAGGAATGGAACCTATTGTTCTTTTTGTCCTTTTTTCTCTCACCTCATCTCTCTCTCCAGGTATCAGACCTGGGTTGCCAGGCATTCGACATTCTGTTTTCAGGTCACTGTAACCAATGAGATGTATCGGTTCTTGGGGGAACCACTTGATAATTGAGAAACTAATTCATTTAACTAATTATGATTGATACAGTAAAAACACTTAAACGGTCTTCTTTACTACACTGCATAATATGGCTCTATTCTTGCATACATAAACTAGAGTATGGCATTATTGCCTTCCTTCTTTGAGTTCATTTTTTTAATTGTGTTGTTTTTATTTTTCTACCTCAGAAACGTATTGCTTTTATTGTCGTACCACAATAGGTAACATTTCCATCAGTAATGTTACATTATGAGCTTCAGCTGTGGCATTTGTTTGTCAACATTACAGGGTGGGGAAAGCAAACCTTATTGAGCATGCATATTTTACATACTGTTGACTTCACCTGTTTTCAGCCGACTTGCCTCACTCACTCTATAAAGGTGATTTCCAAACACTGCTTAGATGATCACAAATGATGGCGGTGTCATGTTTCACAAATGATTGTCACTTGAAAAATTCCAGATTAAATTGCGAGCTCTACAGGGCTCTTGTATGGTTCACTAGTACAATGTTTGTTTTGATAAGTGAAATGTGTTAAAATTAAATTAAGAGGAAATAATGTCATGTGGCAAAAAAACGTATGATGTATGAAATTTAGTAGTAAATTTGGTACCTTGGCTTGCAAACTTTTAAAATGCTCTGGCATTGGTTTATTTGGACTGAACATTAGAGTAGTTTACTTTATTTCATTTTATATCCACCTTTTTCTAATGGACTTCGGTGTGTTGGACAACTTTCTGAGAACTTTTCACTGTGGGAAATTCACAGACAGTAATAGTTTTTTTTATTTTTGTTTGTTTATTCCATGCTGGCAAGGCATCTCCCTCACTTGAATTCAGAAAATAGAAAGACTGTCAGGATGACTATCTGATCAACAAATTAAACAAAATGTGTCATGTAAGCATCCTGAGACACCTGATCATCCACCTAGTCAGAGAAAATGTTCTTTCACATTAATCAGTTTGTTTAGTGATGCTACAGTGGGTTCTCTAGACATGCATACCTGATGGTTATCAGATCTCAACAACCATCTTTCATGTTTAGAGTAGCACACCTTTACATTTTGAAGATTGTTTCACTTTTGATTTGATAAAGCTTTGATTCACTACAGTGGTGTGGAAGTGGACAGATACATTTTCAACTGGCCTTAGTGAGGTCTTTTGATGAATGTTCAGATTTTAATGTCTTTGTCTTTCTTGTGTAAGAGAACCAAATTTAAAAGGTTTAGGACCGTTTAAAAGGACAAGTTTCAGAAGTTCAAATACATTGATTGGTCTAAAAGTGTCTAATAAATAGAAGGGCGAACAACCTCCCTGATGGTTACTTCCAGCAGGATAATGCTCCATGTCACAAAGCTCAAATTATCTCAAACTGTTTTCTAGAACATTACAATAGGTTCACTGTACTCCAATGGTCTCCACAGTTACCCAGATGGGCGGACATCATGTCAAGGGGCGGCCCTCACCCAGACGAGTGGTGCCTTCACCCCGATCTGATAGCCCACACTGTAAAAAAAGTGAAAAAGTGAAAAAACGAAATATTCTGGCAGCTGGGGCGCCAGAAAAATACCGTAAAATAACAGTAAATACCCTACTCGTAAAACTACGGTAATATTCCATAATGACATGTCTGTAACTTTAATTTTACATAAAATCTTGTGCAATTTAAATATAGTTGAACACTGCTATAATATAAATAATTAGGATTAAAATTTATAGTAGAGTGCTGCTTTTAATTGAGTTTTATTATATAATTTCACATAAAAATCTTGTTAAAGTAATCAATATATATTGTAAAAAAGAATGATACAACACCCGCAAATACTAGATTTTCCTTTAATAAAAATGTCAAAAAACTGTTCTAAAACTGGTAATCAGTTGTTTGTGTGTGTTCATTGAATTTTTGGACCATTCTTCTAGAAGCGCATTTGTGAGGTCAGGGACAGATGTTGGATAAGGCCTGGCTCGCAGTCTCCGCTCTAATTCATCCTAAAGGTGTTGGGGTCAGGACTGTGCAGACCAGTCAAGTTCTCCACACCAAACTCGCTTATCCATGTCTTTATGGACCTTGCTTTGTGGACTGGTGCGCAGTCACGGTGGAACAGGAAGGGGCCATTTCCAATATTGTTTCCACAAAGCTGGGAGCATGAAATTGTCCAAAATATCTTGGTATGCTGAAGCATTAACAGTTCCTTTCACTGGAACTAAGGTGCCAAGCCCAACCCCTGAAAAACACCCCCACACCAAACTTGACACACTTGGCACAATGCAGTCAGGCCAGTACCATTCTCTTGGCAACCGCCAAACCAAGACTTATCCATCAGATTGCCAGACAGAGAAGCGTGATTCGTCACTCCAGAGAACATGTCTCCACTGCACTAGTGTTTAGTGGCGGCGTGCTTTGCACTTGATGATGTAAGGCTTGGATGCAGCTGCTCGGCCATGGAAACCCATTCCATGAAGCTCTCTACGCACTGTTCTAGAGCTATCTGAAGGCCACACGACGTTTGGAGGTCTGTAGCCCTTGACTCTGCAGAAAGTTGGCAGCTTCTGAAGATGCGCCGACCCTGCTCTGTGATTTTATGTGGCCTACCCATTCAAGGCTGAGTTTCTGTTGTTCCAAATCGCTTCCACTTAGTTATAATACCACTAACAGTTGACCTTGGAATATTTAGTAGTAAGGAAATTTCACAAATGGACTTATTGCACAGGTACCAAGCTTGAATTCACTGAGCTCCTGAGAGCGACCCATTCTTTCACAAATGTTTGAAGGAGCAGTCCACATGCCTAGGTGCTTGATTTTATACACCTGTGGACATGGGAAGTGATTGGAACATCTGAATTCAATGATTCGGAAGGAGTGTCCCAATACTTTTGGAAATATAGTGTATACCGTCAGATCACACAGTCCTATTTATCAATGTTATACTGTAAATCAAGCTTTTTGGATGTAAGACACGGCAAGCTAGTGTAGATCATCTGCCTTTTGCTTATTACTCACACGTAATGGAAGAGCTGGTGGTGGAGGGGGAGTGGTTATCTGCTCTTGTCATTTTTGCAGCCATGTAGCCACCAGACTTGAATTCTTCCCCAGTTCTGTGGAGGAGGTTATGGACTAACATTTCCAGAATTTGGTCACCATACCAATTATTAAGGGAAACTTACTTAATGTCTTGCAGACCTTGGATAGATATACTGTTGATTTTTCCAATTGAGCTAAGAAACCAAGTGGTCAGTCGAATCTGAAAATGTACTTTGGCCTGCATACCAAAAACTTGCAAACAAATGGATTCATTTGGACTACCAAGAAAAACTTAACCTTTGCACTTGTCTTTCTTTTTGTATACCATATTTAAATTTTGGACTTCCCCAACTCCCGTGCACACAGTTGTGCACTGCCTTGCAAGGCCAGGTGGACCTAATTCAGCAATCAGCTGTAGCACTCCTTGGGCAGAACTAGAGGACAGAAAAGGAGCAAGATGCACAGCACAGAGAAACACATACAGCCATAACAACATTTACCAGATACAAAAACTGGCTTTAGAAAGTCATAAAATATCATATTGAAACCAGAGATGAAGTCTTTGGATTGTGCATTAAGTTTGCTAGGGGTGGATGCCTTTGCGCACCCCTTGTGGCCCCCTCAGCTGTTGTATGCTTTTCCGCCGGTTCGGCTGATCCCGCGACTCTTGGACATCCTGGTGGCTCCGGAGCACACAAGCACACCCTGGTTTCCCTGTCTCCAGCGTTTGCTGTCAGGTCGGCTGTGGAAAACTGGGATGCCCTCTTTCAGGCAGGAGACGTGATCAGGAGTTATCCGCTGAGCAGCGGCGCCTAGAGAGTTTAGGTCTCTCCCCGGTGGTGGTGTGCACCATCCAGCGGTCGAGAGCCGCTTCTACTCAGTCCTCTTACTCCTCCAAATGGTCGGCGTTCCAACGCTGGTGTTTGGACCAGGGGTTGGACCCCGTTGCTTGTCTGCTGCTGAGGGTGCTTTTGTTCCTCCAGCTACTCACGGACAGAGGTCTGGCGTTCAGTACGGTTAAAACCTACAGGGCTGCCATTTCGTCCTGCCACGAATGCTTCGGAGACAGGGTGGTGCTCGCTCACCCGCTGGTGAAGCGTTTCCTCAAAGGGTGGTGGAGGCACAGACCGGTGTCCCAGCCTGCCGCTCCACATTGGGATTTGGCACTAGTTTTACGTGCCCTTACCCAAGCTCCTTTCGAGCCCTTGGAGACGGCGGACCTGCGGTTCCTTTTGGCCAGTGTCACTCTGCATTGCCCTGATGTCGTCCAAGAGGGTCACCGATCCAGGGTGATGGAAGCCCTGCGCCCTAATCCTGCTTTCATGCCTAAGAGCATCACCAGCTCCTTCGGATCTCTCGGTTCTTTCCTCCCCCCATGGTTGTGAGGATGAAGCTATGTCTCACCCCCTCTGTCCGGTGCACACGCTGTCCTGCTATTTAGCGCGCATGACCGCCTGGCGCCGTTCACAGTGCCTGTTCTTCCACTACAGGGAACAGTCCAAGGGGCTTCCCCTGTTGGCGCAGCATCTGTCTCATTGGCTGTGCAAGGCTATCTCACAGGCCTATGTGTCAGCTGGTGTATCTCCCCCGGACGGCATGAGGGCGCACTCCACGAGAGGCGTCTCCTCCTCGGTGGCATGGGACAGTGGAATGTCGGTGGACGACATCTGCACGGTGCCCTCCTGGTCTTCCCCGTGATCTTTCATCTGTTCTACCTGCAGGATGTCTCACGATTCTCGCTGACTGCACTGAGCGTTCTGTCTGAGTGATTGCCCTCTGTGAGTGTGCGGTGCGCTTCTCCCATCCGGACAGTGGGGAGCGGCTGTGGCCCACGCTGGCCCTGCTCTATACACAACCGATGCGGTTGCTGTTGTGACCTCGTCTGCACCTGCACAGCTGCGGGGCCCCCCATCCAGTCCCCGGCCTTGTTGCTCTAGGTAGGTGGGTCTGTGCTTTGTGGTAGCATATGGGCCAGTGAGGCGTTGACTCATCCTGCTTTGCCTCTAAACCCAATAGCGATGGCCTTAGAGAGCGAAGCCTTTACGTCTTGGCAGTGGGCCTCACTCGGCCTTGGTTCTCAGTGCTGAAGAAAGGGCACTATGGGAGCCGATGGCTGGTTTCAAACAAAGGGTGGTATGTCCCAAGTTGTTTAACGCATCAAAACAGCTGAAATTCTGAAATCCTGTCTTCTTAATAAGGTAACAGATTAACCTTTTATTTTTCTTTTCACAGGAACATTTCTCTGACCACCAGAGTGGCTCTGGTTACCTGGCATGGAGGCTGAAAACGGTCCAGCAAAACTCTGCTGAAGATTCCAAGAAATCGAAGTCCACTTTTCAAGATGGTGGAGGGAACGGGCTGTTCAATTGTGAGGCAGTTGACAGGTGATGAGTATAATCATAAGACTATCGTAAGTTTAAAGCTTCTGGAAGGTGATCACAGTGTGATTTGGAAAATGACTGGCAGTATCTGACTTGTATGCACTGTAATCCTGAACAGTACTGCTAACTCATAACCATTATGGGTGAAGCACTCAAAAACAGCTAATAAGTAAACCAAACAGTTCTCTTAATGGGTAATGCTGTTTTAATTATATGTGCATCATTGTTTTTGAGTGAACATTGGCTGTGTCACCCACTACTCACTAATTAGTGGGCTATATAGTGAGCTTGCCATTTTGTAGTGCTGTCTGAATGTCTAGTGATAATTATATACCCTATATAGTCCACTCAATGTATCCCAGAATGCATTTTGAAAAGTTATATTCTCTAATTTAACTTAAGATGATATGTAGTACAACTTTGTCAGCCATGTATAAATTGTTTGTATGTACGCATTGCGCCATTACGGCACAAATCATGCCTAGTGACCCAGCTTGCTAACATTAGCTAACGTTAGCCCTCTACAGTACAGTAACGTTATTAACGATAACTTAAAGTTAAGATAAGTTAAAATAACATAACAACATGTGCCGGAAGTTTTTTATTCGTAGGAGGCTAAATTTCACTGAAGTTTAACACAAACAAAAGCAAGAATGGATCCCGTCTGGCCCGCTGCACATGAGAGCCCTGCAGTGGTGGCTAAAATCCAAGGGATTCTCCCCGAGGGGAAATTCGTTCCGTCTGATACCGGTTATGAGCAGGTGCCTTCACTTGGCAGTGATTAAGGCCAAGGAAACTGTAGCTAGATGATGAAATATTATACAATTAGTCTTATTTAAAAGATATTTGATTTGCTAAATCAATTCTTAGTCATTCATTTTTTTTATTTTGATGCAGCAAAAGTTAAGTCAGGTTAAAGAAATTTGCAGGATGACCCTGCATTTTTTTCTTATCAGTGCCGTGGTCAATTTCCATTTCTCAGATAAAAACTGTAATCTTTTTGCCATATAGCCATCCATCCCGCTTAAAACAAGTTATTGATGCCTTATGTTTTCCTGTTAAGGCCCAAGTTAAAAACCATTAATCTATATACATTTATGTGTTTGCAGGTGTTTGCTGAGTTCCATGGCTTTACAGATCTTGAACCTATGCAACCAATTTTACTGCGCGCTTGAGAGATACACACCACAACTGATTGCCCTGGACAGGCAGAAGACCAAGAGAGCAGAGGCCCTGTAGAGATCCCCAGGATTTATGACCTCCAGTGAGTTCAAGATTACCTTTACTATAGCGACAATGTTGATCACATAATGTGAAGTCAATACAGATTGGGACCTCTACTATAATATGGAAATTTGATTATGTTAGGAAGATAGATCCATCTACTGTCATTTGTCAAGTTTTACAGTACATGATCACTTTAAAAGTCATTTAAAAGCCTATGACAGAAAATCCTCAATTTCACTCATATTTTATGGGTGGAGCATTTCTATTTTTCTATCCATCCAAGAGTCCAACTCTATCCATGATTGGTTGCCATATAGTCTACTAACAGAGAGATGTACTGTGTTTTTTGGGCAGTTAAACATACGGCTGACAATGAAAGTCGAAAGTGGACAGAGAGCAGCCTCTACGTGTCTGTATCTGTATGATATGGCAAGAGAGAAACTAATCTATGTTTGTTTAAATTTGACTTGTCTGTAAGTAGTTGCATCTGGATGGATTCATTGTTATTGCTATCAATATTATTATTATTTTAAAATTGCATAATATTACACTAGATGGCTTGATGTGCTGTAAAAATATTTGTATAATAATTATTATTTTGTTTGTCAATCTAGGAACATCACTATGTACACATGAGATGTTGTTCCGACCCTCCATGCCCTTCCGGTGAGCCTGCTAGTGAATGACTGACTTCTTCAAAACCTGGAATGTAGGTACTAATTGTACTCACAGAAATGTCAATATCAACTAGAGCCCGACCGATTCATTATTTTGCAGATATTATTGGCCGATATAAGCAGATATATCTGCATCTGCGTTTATAACATACGATATTACTATTAAAAAGAGAAACAGAGAGTCGGATCCTTCCCTCGGGTCATGAGTGTTGCATAGTTTTCCCACCAGAGGGCGCGCTGTAGCTCCTCCTGTTAACAACACTGCAGCACCACAGAACAAAACATCAGCTGACCGCAGTGTGCCGGAGCCACGGAGAGTAGGTACTGGTTTCGCTCACACTCAGTGTTCCCGCTGAGTTAGTCATTTGCCACGTCAATTAAATTACTTAAATAACATAATCTTACCAAACCAGACTTACTAACTCTTACGTTTTTCACTGCCCTCTCACGGGTCAAACGGAGGGTGTGTGTGTGTGTGTGTGTTTACCTGTGTAGGCTGCTGTGTGTCTGAGTTTGGGAAAAGAGAATTCCAAGGACGGTACGAAGAATATTTAAAATTTATAATAATAATGTTCGTGGTCATTAAAACCTGCTTTTACATGGTGGTTTAATGTGAAAAATTTAGTTTTTTCTTGCCAGGGGGGTGGGGTTTTGTGTGATGTCTGTCAGCCTTATTATTGTTGGCTGTCATTCCTCATCTCAATTAAACACTTCTCCTTTCATGCAAAAATGTTTCTGTAACCTCCCAAGACGCTGAGCTTTGATTCTGTGTATGTGATTTTAAGTATAAAAGCCCTAAACATTGTCTTTGAACAGGAAGTACTTTATCAAAAGATGAGTATGTGCAACAAAGTAAAAACAGACGTCAGAAGGCTGCAAAGAGTGACCATAGAGGGCACAGGCAACTGCCCACTAACGAGGACAATAGGTTTAAGCTGTTAAGCAGAATGAAGTATACAGTGCAGGGAGCCCAAAACCTAAAGTCCTCATGAGGACACAGGATTTTAGCAGGCTAAGTTCAGCTGCAGCTAAATTAGTCTCAAGCTGTCTAATTAAAAAATTATTGTTAGGTCATTGTGTAGGTTTACTGTTGGAAGGAAGTATCCCACTGCTGCAGCTCAGCAAGTTAACACACAAAGACTAACTTCTAAAAATACTTACGATATGTTTTGTGGCTTGTTTATGTCAGACTGTTGAAGTCTCATAACAGTTCCTAATGAACTTGAAAATTTTGTCCTCATTCTCTTACAGTTGAGTCAGATTAAGAAAGCGTTATAGTCAGTATAGACAGAAGGAATCATCACAGCCACCAGTAACTCTTAACATTTTGTCATGTGAGTATTGTATCAAGACAGGCTTGGAAAAAATAAAAAGTGCGTGGGGGGAACTGATGAGCATACAGTGCTTTATAATTATCTTCATATTTGGATTGCTTGTATTTTGCAGGGTGAAGATGAAACAGACATTGCTGACACTCCTCACTGTGGTCACTGATGCTCCTGGTGGAGCAAGAGAAAGGTGGGTGTGGATGGATTTGTCTGTTACAGACTCCTGAAAGCACTTCTGAACTGTTTGTCTATATGCTCAGTATGTTTACTGCAAGCTTACAGCGAGAGATATTCAAAACAAAGGTTTTTGCTCTGTGCTCTTTTTTATATTGTTCCATTACCTCGTTTACCTCACTTAACAATTTGCATTGTGTGGGATTTCTTATTTTAAACAGTTGTTATTAGCATCTTTATTTGCTTTTGATTCCCCAAAAGTTGAATTTCTTTTATTTATTTATTTTAATTTATTGGTAATTTATTTCTTACTCTGCATTTAGAGCTCCCTTTTATATTAAATAAAAGTCTGCTGTTGGAATAAAATTATGCATAGTTGCTTTATCCACATAATACACTGCAGGTAGTAAAAGAAAAGTTTGTTTAGCTCAAAGGACTTTGCTGAAGAGATTCAGCAAAGTCAGCTTATTATGACTTAACACCAAAATATCTCATTAAGTATCTGTTAATAGGGAATGTTCAACGTTCAATGTTTATTACATAAAAGAATGAAAACAAATCGGTTATCAAAATTGTTGCTGGTTTATTATGTGATCAAGCAGTCAATTACTTAAATAGTCCATTCAGCTTTATGCAAGATGTGCCTTACCAGAAAGAGAATTTTTTTCCATCTGATGAAAACAAGTTTCACAGTAACATTGTTGGTCATCAGGACCAAAACCTATTGCCACAAAAACAGCTTCTTCCCATCTGCAGCTAGCCTTATCAACAAGGCCAGGGACCCCGCTGACATTCCCCCCTTGCAAATAATACATATGTCTCTGCACATGTAAACACTATTTCATTTCATAACCTCAAACCTGGCATATAGCACACTTTTTTGTTAATTGTTAATCTTTGTTGTTGTCTATTTAATCCCTTAACGCCTGAATTTTTTTACGATCAAAAAATAAAAAAATATTTGTGTTTTCATTTGCTTTCAAGCTGATGTTAAATTAAGTGAAGATTGTTAATTTGTCTTTAGTACATAGAAAATATATAAATTCAGGTATGTGTAGGTATGATGCAAATTCACGACAACAGGCATAAATGAGAAACCAGGGCTTGCAAAAGGTTCCTAGGTTCATATCAAATATGCACCAACAGGCATTGAGGGAATCCATGTGCTATTTTGGCTTGCAGTCTGCAAGGAAGAGGTATGATGCGAATTCGCGACAATTGGCGTCAAGGGGTTAAATATTTCTTTGCAATACGTCTGCTCTACACAAACCCAGAATAATATATTCTGCAAATAGTTGTATTATTTTTCTCTATTCTTTTTAATATTCTTATGTAACTTGCATTGTCTATTCCATATTTATATATATATATATATATATATATATATATCTACATTTATTTATGTCAACTGTATGTTTGTCTACATGTAGCACCTCATCACTAAAACAAATTTGTCGTACTCCTTCTGATTCTGATTCTTCTGATCCCAGTGGAAAAAAAAATACTAGACATATGCAGCTCCTTTTTTGGACAAGTGCAAGCCTCAGGAGTTCTTGAAAGTACTGTGCAAAGTTTAGTTGGTTCAATGGCGGAAGTGGTTAATGATATCCATGCCCATGCAAAACAAGCTATTGATGAATGTTTGTCATTTGATACATCAAGAGAAACCTTAGAGAAAGTTGATGATTGTTTTGATCAGCTTCAAAATCCATTCTCATGTCTAAACACAGAATCTAAAAGGATGAGACATTTTGAGGAAAAATGGAAAATAGTAGAACCAGTTGAGCATATCCTTAGTGTTCGCTTTGATATACGCAGAAACAGAACAACAGGCACAGAGAGGCAAGTTCCTATCAATGACAAGTTCATTTATGCACCCATCATAGGGTCTCTTTCATCTATGTTTTGGAACAGTGAACTCTGTAGTTTGAGTGTTTCTACAGAGATTTAAATGTTGGCCCGTACTTCAGGAATCACCGTTTATTCTCACAACACCACCATGCTCTTCAGCTCCAGCTCTACTACGATGATTTTTAAACTGCTGATCTGTTAGGGTCAAAAAAGGTAGTGCACAAACTTGGGTGGATTTATTTTATTTTGAAAAATCTGCCACCAAAACTAAATTCTGTGTTGATTAACATTTAGTAGCCCTCTTTCACTCAATTACATTACAACCCCGTTGTCTTGTCTTGCTCAGGACGAATCCAGCTTCATCAATGAAAATGAATTCATGAGGCTGTGCAGCTCCATCCATGACCAAGATTCTCTGTAACAAAAAAACATATTACTGCACTACAGTGCTAAACATACAGAACCCTCACCCCATCACACAGGTACCTGTGTAGCTCTCCGAATGGATCCATGTGGTACTGATACGGTACATATTCAGCTGCTACTGGATTTCACCAATACTGTATTGTAAATGTAAAGGACAGTTATACTTACCCGTACATATTCAGCTCCAAGTCCTTTGACCCTGACACTGTTCCTCTCAAATGCGACCCTGTAGAGCTGCTTCATGGTGATGTTGTGTTCCCAAGATGCTCACATGGTTAATTTTGTTGAACACTTGCCTGTCTGCAAGTATTTTCTGTCGTAGCTGGTGGAGACGGATGGCATTGTCTGCCCTCACTAGGTCCACAACGGCAAGTTCCTGCTGTTGTGTGAACAGGCGTTGGCGTCCTCCCCCCAGAAGGTTTTCTAGTCATTCTAGAGAAATACAACCACAAATTGTCATCGGTTTGCTTCTTTTTCTTACATTACTTTACTGTATATACTGTATCATCCCCTGTACTGAAACATCTCAATATACTGTAAGTAATCATGCATGGTATGTTTCACAAAAACTACCACTTTGGCTGCAAAAGGAGCATTAGCACCCTGCAATACCCTGTACATGTGATGTGGTAAAGTGATATACTGTAGTACTTCGCTGTAAATACCATCTGAGTAGAGTAGAAGGTAGAGAGGTGAAGACATACCTGTTTTCTAGTCGGAATGTTCTTATTACAGATCACAGTGAAGCGGCTTAGATGTGGGTGGACAGCTTCCCTCATAGTCAGGCCATGGTTGATGACATGGTCCACCAAAGTTGCTCTTATACCATCAGAAATAGGGGTCCGTGCATGGCCTCTTCGACCTTGACCTTGTCCTTGTCCTCCTCCTCCTCCTCCTTTTCCTCTACTTCTGCCTCTTGCTCTCCCTCCATCCATGCTTGCAAAGTTCTTGAAATGGCTAAACTGAGGGCTTTTTGTAGCTGGCTGATTGGTGTTCAGTTTTGCAAGTAAGTTCAGGTGTGTATTTGAGTGGTTGCAATTACGCAATGTGTTTTGTATTTTGGATAACATACATAGTGTGACGAAGTGTCTTATGTATGAAGTAGAGTGTAGTATGCAGGACCAAGTGTGTTGCATAAAGGACCAAGTGTGTTGCAGAATTGCAACTAGAGTGCAAAGCAGCGCTTTTGTTTAAGGTATGGGTACATGTGTTTGAGGTATGGTAACAAAAGCTTCAAGTTGTGTTACTTTAGTCTAAGCATGGGTCTATAGTGTTCAAGCAACGGGCACAAACTGTAATAGTTTTGTATTTCTTTTCTTAGAAGCCCTAGATTGTAACTGCTGTTTTAACTATATATTTTTATCTTCATTTGTGCTTAATTCTTTATTTTGTGCTTAAGTTTTGGCTCCATCGTGTCGGATTTCTTTTTGTGGGCGACTTGGCTGTTAAAGCCCCTGGAGAAATATTTCAAATAATTTAGTTTGTATTTAATTTGTATTTTCATTGCCATTTATTTTGGGTTTTGTTATTTTCATTAATAGGTTTATTTCTTACATTGTTTCTTGAGGAGCCTTGTCGGCACTTGTAGTACGGAGGGCAGGTGTTATTTTTTTTATTGATTTTTCTTTTGTTATCAGGTGCTGTGGACCAAAGGCAGCAGTCCGATCCCTGGTGGTGGTGTTTCTTCATGAGTCCCTTTCTGTTGGTTTGTAGTGTCACGGGTGATTAGGTAAAGTATTGTCCTGCTTTGTTTTGGCTTCTTCCTGCAGTGTGGTAAGTCACAGCACTCCCCACCTGCCCTGCCACTGTGCTATATTTTTATATAGTATTTGTAGTGTTTTTAGGATTAATTTAAAAAAAACCTGCCCTGTGTCTATTTATGAACCTGTGTGCCTTCATTTATTAATGTTGGCTGTAAATAAAATTTCTTGAGGTGAAATTGTTGTTAAATTTAAGGTGAATTGAAATATAGAGTAATAAATTGTCAACTGATGTGATATACTTGATTTACCATTCATAGTTCACAACACCCTTCTGTCATTCATCATTTACCACATGTAATTTTAGTCACTTCCTGCTGAAACTGTCAATCACAAACCACGCCCCCTGACAAACTGATCGAGTTTTTGGCTCTAAACTTGTCATCCTCTGAGTACGTCGCTGGAGCTGGAGCAAGCCCAGCTGACCGGAGGAATAAAATGCCGTGCTCTGGTGTCAATTGTTCATCAGAAACTAGTATTTACAGTTTACGCTGTGTGTAGCAGACCTGGTGGAGGATTCATGACCTCAACAAAAAACGATCACTGAAAGATATCAAAACATCTTGTAACAAATATAAATGTCCACAAACGTTCCCAGTGTCCCCAAACTTGTTTCTGAATGGACGGTCAGAGCAGGCTTTGGCAAGTAGAGCAGTACTCAGAGCTAAAAACCTCTGACACATAGAAGTCAAATAAGAGAGAAATGGCTGTAAATTGCTTCATGCTTGCCTGAAGGAATTAGATAATTCAATTTGTGTGTTAACAAATTGTTACTTTACCTAAATGTTTGAGCTTCACTGTGCAGAATGATGTGTGTGCAGTTTGATACTAAAAGACATTTTTACATTTATCTATGTTCAACTTTCCAAATGAAAGACATTTGCATATTTACAGCTTCTGGATTTTTTAATGCGGGAGAAGGAGCATATTTTTACAATGTAATAGTAGTAGCAATACATACAACAAGTTATCCTCATAACATTAGAAGTATTAAGTAGTAGTACTAGTATAAGTAAATACAAAGCAGAATAATGGGGTCAAACTACATTTCACTGAGATCTGATAAAATGTCTTTCCTATCATCAGTTTTTATTATTCGCATCAAAGAAAGCAATTCAAAATGTGGAAAGTCTAAATAACTTGCAGATCCATCCTCCTTCAAATAATCGGTCCTGATGTCCTGATCTTACGTCTCAACACTTTCAAGGACAACCGTGGGGACAATCCGTGTTGTCTCAAGCCCTTTATTTAAAAAAGCCACACAAACACAGAAAAAACAATGTTAAAACTGTTAGTCTCACCTCCTGCTGCATAGTTATGCACAAAATTTAATAATGAATTCTTAAGTAGTGCATTGAGCACTTTTAATTTAAATGTACTGCTATATAAACTTTTTAACTTACAGAGCAAAACCATGTAATGTGCAGTGCAATCACTGACAGCTTAAACTACTGAAAGTCAACACACCACCAGACTCTCAAACCAGTGTAACGTTATAACCAGGTTACAACTAAATAAAACTGTAAGGTTACATGATGAACAATAAACCTGTAACCTCTTTCTAGCCAACGGTAATAATTAAGGTGATGGCAGCCAGCGGGACGTAAATAATTACATTAATCAACCACCACAAGTTTGGCAAGTAAACAAACGCTTATTCATCTTTTCATAACGAACGACAGTTGGAATTAACATTCTGTAGGTCGTAGCTGAAGCAAGAAGTAAGCTAACGTTAGATGGCCAATGCTGAGCTAAACATGTTTACTCACCACAGGTTACTAACCTATTTGCGTTCAGCACGTCTTTGTTTAGGTTTGTTTTATGAAATTTTAAAGCCAAAGTTTATGATGAATTGCGGAGCAGCTGCCAGTGTTTGTTGTCCTCTCTCACGTGCGGTTGCGCGCAGCAGATGCTCCGTGTTACGTAGGCAGGTTATAGGTAACTCAGGGAGGGGAATAACGAAGGTTATGATATGGTAACCCTAGTTCTATAAGCACAGACAGAGCCCTCTACTGGACTATATGGGTACCACCTCCTCCAATCACACGCACGCACTCGCCCACTGAAATTTTATCGTGCACGTAGCCGACCAATAGGACGTCGCTACCGATACACGCGTGACGTACCGATACATGCTCCGCCTGTGCTTATAGAACTAGGGTTACCATATCCTAAACTTTGTTCTATCTCACACAGGCTCCGCCCTCTACTGGACTCTATGGGTACAGTGGGTGGAGCCCGATGACTGTCCGCCCTAGCCGCGACAAGCCAAAGTCCACCACACCAACCCGGTCGGCCACAGGCCGGCCAAAGCCCCGCCCACCACTTCACCTAGTGACAGAATGGTGAGACACCCCTGAGAAGGTTGCTGGACCAATAGGGGCTTGGCCTGACCAACACCTGACTGCAGTGAAACAGACAAACAGCTGACCAGTGCATCGAATGGGGGCTGTGTGCTCTACATAGGACGTTAGCCTAGCACACATGGACACAATAGATGCACTCTCACCTCCCAGAGGTACAGGCCAGGGCTCTGTCACTGTAGGCTGCGTCACTTTGGGGACCAAAAAGTACATGGTGAAAGACCTTTGTGCATGTCATGCGCTGAGATGTCCTAAGACAGCCTGCTTCAGCAGAAGTTGCTGGATCTCGGCGGCAAGGAAGTCCACTTCCTCTTGAGAGGATAGACTGGCTTCCATTATGTCCAGGAAAACTGGTGGTATGCAGCAGAACTGAAGAGAGTAGCCTGGTCTCAGAAAGCTGTCCACCCAGTCGGCATTCTGCATGAAAATGTGTACACGTGAAACAACGCATCTTCGGCACTCTCCACCGCCAAACTTTTCATAAATGGAAGTTACGCACCGAGCTGAAGATGGAGGGGGTTCGGTGGGGAGGAGAATGCTCTTTAGGAATTTACTGTATTTAATCAGTTGAACATTCACAGCATTTTCAGTGTGTACACAGCAGCACATGAAACACAAATAAATGCATACTGCCACTGAGGGAGGAGGAGTGGTGGTGTACATCAGCCTCTGTCGCTCTGTCACCCTCCTTTTTATTTATTTATTATTTTAAATATATTTTTTTTAATAAATAAGGCTAAATAAATAAGGCTTTTTCCAAGGGCTGCAATCGAAAAAGTTCAGAAACAGTTCAATCTTTCGAAAAAGGCCCATGGTGCATTCAATGACACCACGGCCTTGTCACCCGGTGTTGGCGTCAGCCTCAAGCTCACAGCTTCCCTGTGAAGCAGTGGCAAGTAGACAGCCTAGCCTGCTGTAACAGGCGCTACAAGCCGCCCGCTGAGGAAACGAAAGGAACCGAAGCAGCGAGCGATCTCTTTCGTCCCGCTATACCGAGAGAGACCTGACTTTGACTTTCTCTCTCCGGCTATAGCAGACTAGCCTAGCTGCGCTGTGACAGGCTTTAACCGCCGGTGAGCTAGCAACACCCCCGTGCGAGTCCTCGTGGGCGCGCTGGGAATCTCTCAGCAGGCCTCTCTCCATCCATAACAGTCACTTGGCCAGTCGCTCCATTCCCCAGCCTCCAGGACATGGGTCACCTCGCCCAGGTGCAAAGATAATTTTCGATAAGTGGCGACTCCATCCGTGGAGGTGGTGAATTCAGTGAGCAGTTCACCGTTTGCTTAAGAAAAAAGGATGCTGAGGCAGTAGGGACACTGCTATTTTTACGTCACGCACGTATCGGTAGCGAAGTCCTATTGGTCGGCTGTGTGCACGATAAAATGTGATCGGAGGAGGTAGTACCCATAGAGTCCAGTAGAGGGCGGAGCCTGTGTGAGCTAGAACAGCAAGCTCAGATGTTTCCTAAAAATAAACATTGTTCACAAGTCCCACACCTCGAGTCCAAGTCGAGTCTGAAGTCTTTTGAGGACGAGTCTCAAGTCGAGTCTCAATTCACTGTGTGACACTTAAATCGCACTCGTGTCCGAGTCTCTAACTCGAGCCCCCATCTCTGGGCTGATCAACATCCCACCCCTACTATGACTCATGGTTCTACTGATATGTGTATTCAGTGCCAGTGAGCAACGCACTTTCAAAATAATAGCCTAATAATAAAAACTGCGTTAACGTGTGATAATAGTCAGCATTAATTAATGTGTTTACTCAATAATAACGCATTAACGTGCCCAGCCCTTATACAATAATGTATTCTCTGGTTTTATGTAAATATCGGCTAAGGAACAACAGTTAAAGTAAACACATAGTAAATAATGAAAAACAAATAGAAGTTACATAGGATAAAAAAAAATATAGCTTTGAAAAGGATGTCAATAAAAATCATGCTAATGCACTCGAGGCAAAGGCTCAGACCATGTAATAAATGTTACAAATGGATATACTTACGACGTCCTTTTGTTGCAGTAGGCAGAGTGAGAGATGTTTTGGAAAGAAGAATATTTAAAAATGAATTGATAATTTATTCATGAAAATCAGACAAGACAAACTTCAGTTGCATGAAAATGTTCAAATGTAACAAGAAAAAAAACTTCTGCTACTGGTAAATAATAATAGCTGTCCAGTAGCTTCCTAAGTTGCAAGATTAAAATGTTATTCACAATATTGAAGTCAAACATCTTACCAGTAAATGCAGTAACGCTCACTCCACTGCTTCTGACGTTTTCAAACACAGAGAAGAGAGTGAATCTATATGGAATTCCAGCAGTGAGAGATGAGACTGTGTAAGTTACTGGTCCATCTCCATCTGGTGCAGTGATGTAGATCTCTGCATCATTAAACTGGAGAATAAAGCTGAAGCTGTTGTTCACTTTATTCCACTGCAGAGTGATACTGGTCTCATCTTGTCCTATTGATCTGAAGTTTCTTGCATTTGAAGGAGCTGAGACAAAAAGACAGTGAAACATGTATTAATAAAGGACAGTCAGTAAAAGTGATGTTGTTTGTTGTTCACTCTAGTTAAAGATGGTTTGTTTTGTGTCCCCACATTGATTAAAACTTTTGCTATCTGTCAGGAACAGAGCAAGTGAAACAATTCTTTGTATTACTGAGTATGAATGTTTTTTTCTGGATCCAGATGTCACATTCTGTAGTCATATCCATCACACTTAATATCACAACAGAGACGTACTCCACTATAAATGAAGAATAACAACGTCACAAAATATTAAAAAAGTGATCATTATTAATGTAAAAGGATTTTACAGTGTTGGCCAAAACAATGCTGAGTTAAATTAACATGCAAAAATGTTTAGGTTGTTAAGTAGCACATTCCTTTAATCAATATTATACCCAGGAGATACGTCTTAGTTTAACACTGGTGCTCTGAAAAGCAGATGATGGCTCGCTAAAAAGATACAGAGCATAGAAATAAAGTGACATATATTACCGGTAACTGCAGTAATGTTTACTCCACTGCTTCTGACGTTCTCAGACACAGAGAAGAGAGTGAATGTGTATTCAGTTGCAGCAGTGAGAGATGAGACTGTGTGAGTTACTCGTCCATCTCCATCTGCTGCAGTGATGTTGATCTCTGCATTATTAAACTGGAGAATAAAGCTGAAGTTGTTGTTCACTTTATTCCACTGCAGAGTGATACTGGTCTCATCTTGTCCTATTGATCTGAAGTCTTCTGTTTTTGGAGGAGCTGAAACAGAAGAAGAGAAGGGAATAAATTTATCAACAGATAACTTTGCGTGAAAAATTATTCATGCTCCATGACTGTTAAGGTTGCTCCATTTTGTATTCCATTGTTAAGATAACCTAATGGTGGCCATGAGAGATATAGTAGATGTTTGTATTAGCAAGAATGTCACATTTTATACCTAAATACATCACAGTATTTGAACAATAAATTAAGAATTTAATATTCATAGAACTTTAAGTTGGATAATAACCATGGGGAAGTAAAGGAGTTTAATGTGTTGGCCAATTCAGTGCTTACCTTGAAGTAGAGAAGCAGGACATCAGAAAAATAAAGTAAAATGTTCCCCAGTCACACTTGTAGCTCCTGGGTAAAGCCCCAGAGCTAAAATATACACAGCAGTGGAAACCCTACTTTTGCTATTATTTTAGGCTCTGTTTGATGAAGGAGGTAATGCTTTCATAGTTTCTTTTGAATGTACATCGCCCAGCATGAGGTGAGACAGATTAACCTGTTGCTTTTATTTTCTGCCTCCGATTAGTCCAGAGAACCAGGAGACGTTTTTTGACTTCAAGTTAGGTCAAGTTAGCAACAATAAATATGCAACGTCTGGTTAGACTTTCAAAGGCCTATCTCTTAGTGTTGCCTTGTTGAAATGGCACGTTGTTAATATCACATATAAACGGCACAGCTAAACGCAATTTGGTTAGATTTAAGCACTAAAAGTAGATTTAGGAAAAAATCATGGTTTGGGTTAAAAGAACTATGATATATACACCAGTTAACTTATGTAAGTTAAGTAATGTTATTTGCATAGCTTACTCAACTTACATAACCTACGTAACTTGTAACAGTCAACTATACTGCCTTCATGTAGGCTACAGCTTTTAATGTGGTGGTGAACATGCTTTGTGTGTATTGTTTTCCTTCCCCAGAGTGAAACAGGTGAGTGAAGCTGTCGGCGTTTAGTGGGCTCTGTGTTACAGACTTTCATAAACTGTAGAGCAGCAGAGTAACACAGGCTTCATGATCAGAGATGATTTTTATATCACATCCACACGTCTCTCCACATCCCCTCTCTGCTGTGAGTCTGCAGTTTAATCAGTCAATTGGTGTTTTTCATAATGCACCATTCACACTATTATGATAGCAATGCGCCAAAGTACAAGCGCACCTGGCTTTAAAAGGGAAATGACTCTGATTGGTGTATTGCATTGGGACATTGGGGTGGGAAACTGTGTGGGAAACTATGATGACATTTGCAATGTTTGTTTGATGCAAGGGAGTAAGCCACAGTTGGAATAGTGAAGCCAGCCATGTAGGCCCAAAAAGGACGTCAAAACCCTGTGACATCCTGTCGTACATGAGAGACGTACTTTTTGTTGGCGCAGCTATGCAGCTACCAGAATAACGGTGTTTCTGCCATTGATTTACGTCATTAAACCACGGTTATGCTGCACGATCATGCACAGTAGACACTTGTGCCAACAGGAAGTAGCCCTGTAGTAGTATTTTATTGGTCCAAAACTGGCTTCACTGCCCTCCATTCAAATCTGCGGGGTGGCTTCGTCCAGTAATATACTGTCTACGGTACCTCTTTACTTACTATATCATATAGCCTACCTACCTTTTCCATTCAAAAGTGACGCTACAGGGCTTCTCCCCTGTGCGCTGAACTATGACGCTATGGGGATCCCGAGTGCGTTACATATAGACATCAATGGCTCTTGACTGATGCGCTCCTGATTGCTTGGAACTGGGAAATGTCCAATTTGAATTCCAGGTGCATGACTCCATGTCCATGTCCTGACGCCGAAAATGACAAACATGGCTGACTATGACAAACTCTTTGAAAAGTGTACACACAGTGCCGTTCCATAATACGAGTAGCAGCTGAATGACGTCACGCAACAATGGCATTAAAGTAAATTGCTGTGGTTACTAAGTTACCCTCTGATATTTGCAATATATATTTTTTGCAATAAGGCTTTTAGTGCAGAGGAGTCCATCAGTAGCCTTAAAGGTAACTTACAGTTTACAGTTTCTGAAAAAAAGGGACTGTTGTATATTTTGGTTTGTTAAGGTACCTTAAGGCACATCAAATAGAAGATGACTTCATTATATTTCTGATATAAATAAATTGAATTTAATTCTCCCCAGGTGCTACAGCTTCCACCCACCGTCCAAAGACATGCGGACTAGGTTAATTGGTGGCTATAAATCGTTGTTAGGTGTGATTGTGAGTGTGACTGGTTGTTTGTCTATGTGTGGCCCTGCGATGGATTGGCAACCTGTCCAGGGTGTACCCTGCCTTTTGCCTGATGTCAGCTGGGATTGGCTCCTGCCACCCGCGACTCTGTACGCAGGATAAGTGGTTGATGATGGATGATGGGAGGAAATTCATTTAATTTCATATGATTGACCTCTTTGTCAGTGTATATATATATATATATATATATATATATATATATATATATATATATATATATATATATAGACATTATCACTGACATGATTGCTATTTCTCAGTTTAAACAGAATTATACTGATGAGAAACATATAAGTAAGTAAGTATAGATGGTTGTGGTTTGAATAATAAAACTTTTTATGGTATTTGTTATTTTTCTTGTTCTGAAACATTCATTTCAATAGCAGATTTCTGCAATCAGAGTTTTCATTTTATTTGACTTGATTTGGGTGATTTTGTGTCTTTTGAGAACATTTTATACATAGCAAACATTAACGTTACAGACAAGAAAGTAATTTTCTTTTGGAAGATAAATGTATGTTACTGTGCTGTTTACAACATGATCACTAGATTTCCACATGTTTATCTGCTATAGATAGTATGTTATTCTGAGCAGCATTTAGCAGAAGAACATTGTTCTAATGCAGAAATGAATCTCTATGTGAGTAGAAATAAGATGCATTACTTGTTGAGTAGCAGATGAACGGGAAAGTGAGGGAGCAGTTATCATCTGACCACCGTCCTGAGTTTCTGAACACTGTGGTGACACACTGCTCTGTGCTGTCCGGTTGCCCATAGGCCCAGTATTGAAACAGAGACGTGCTCCCATCAGACCACAGTTGTTCCAAGTGTAGACCGATCCACACATCGTCACCAGCTGCCAGCTTTGTGATGACATCATTTTCGGTCTGATCACGTATACTGAGAGAGAAACAGTAGTATATACACATCAAGGGTGTAACTGAAGAGATGAAAGTTAACTAAAAAAAAAATACTGCAATGCATTCTTAGTGATTGTTGGGAATAGGGATGCAACAATTACAGATTTTGTTGGTATGATTATAGTCAGAGGAATAATCATGGTTTCACATATTCACGATTAATATGCATTAATTAATTTCACAACATTAGTAATGAGTTAATTGTTAATGTTTAATTACATTAACAATTATATTTCTATAATATGTAAGTATTATTAATATAAGAGGAATATTAACTTCACTTATCCACCAGGGGAAATTGTTAGTAGGAGCGTAATAAACTGAAATGTTATTTTCATCAACTCTCATCTGTGACGGACCACCGTCACTACGGTTGCGCTGTTACTGCCATGCCAATGAGCATTTGGCGTTGCTGTCAAGTTGCATGTTTGGTACCCTGTAGACCCAGGTTCAAATCTGGGTGGGATAACTGCTCTTGCCTTTCTGTCAGATGTGGAGTCAGAAGTGGGATGACTTGCTGTGAAATTGTCGTACCCAGTGCGTAGGAGGGACCCCCAGGGTTGGTGGACTCCAGAGATGGGTGAAACACTCTAGATGGTTGATGTCTGCACTAATGTGTGGGGCACCTCGAGATGGGAGAAGTACGATTGGCGGGAGTTGTGACGGATGCCTTTATGCGTGAAGCGCAATTGGGCGTCTCCCGAAGGGGAGGGCAGTGTGATGGACCTGGCATATTAACACACAAAGCCTAACATTTTTTAACACTGTGAGCAGAAGCTGACAGGATGTAACAGTAAATGTTGAGTGACTGAAGGTTTTGAGGTTTCTTCAAAGAAGTGATTTGCACTGTGAGGAACCTGCTCAGTACAAAACTACTTTGACCGCACGCCATGTGCAAGCCTTTGAAAATAATGGGTCTCGTAGTGCAGCAGTGCTGTTGTTGCAGTGGGTCTGAAGGGTTACACCGGCTTTGTTTGTTCACGTTGCACTGAAAGCTCGACTCTCACCTCTATGGCATCGATTGTAAGTGACACCTTGAAATTTAATTCCCAATCAACTTGCCACGTTAAAGTTATTATGAATTACATTTACTTGGGCGTGCAAAGCTGGGTGGTGATTCCGTAGGTGCTGCATCAAATTTGATGCAGTTATTTGAGCTTTTAGCAGCAAGGTGATCCGTCATATAATAATAATAGTGTAATTGCTGCATCCCTAGTTGGGAAATATAATATTGTACATTGTGTGATTATTTAAGGATTTGGTCATGTGACAACATAGCTGTTCAAAATCAAAATCAGTCACCTTAAAACTAAGCTATGTGTTGGAGTCTTCATTAGTGCACACTGTACCTGGCTAGATCGACGTAATTCTCCCTGCAGTATCTCTGAGCTTCAGTCCAATTCAAAGGTGTGTCGACTTTTACAAAGGTTGATGTTCCATTTACTGAACCTGGAAATATATTGATGAAGAGAAGTTTTTATTATATGCTATGCAGAAGATCTATTTAGCTTTTTGTTCTTGTGCTATAAGAAAACTCACCGTTATAGCACACAGAGTAGAATGGGTAGTTACAATTAACGTCCAACCACTTTCCATTGTTGTAATAGTAATAGTTATAGTTTTGAAGCAGCACACAGTTCTGTTGTCCGTTAGGATTATAGGAACGTCCAGGAGCCCAGTTTCTAAACCCTGTGTCTTCTTCACCATAGAAGCTGCTGTTGGTCAGGGACCATCTCCAGTTGTCACCATAGAGGCCTATCCAAGCCTTGCCTGTTCAAACAGATGTTCATTATATAACAGCTGGAATTAAAATAGTTGCTGAATTGACTTAAAATGTATATGAATAAACTGAACATCCCTTAAATTGTCTCCTCTATTTTTTATTGAGGGCCTTTGTTGTTTTTTTCACATTCCATAATATATTTTATACTTTCATTTAAATCAAAATAAGCTTTTCAGAAACTTAGTTGTTGCCTGGCTATTGTGTATGGATATGATTGTACATACAGTACATACACACTATGTACACACCTGTGTAGCTTGGTGTGGTCCTGAGTACAGCAAAGGCGTCAGTCTGGGTTTCTATGGTGGCCAGGTCAGTGTAGACCCGTCTGCAGAAGCTCTGAGCTTCCGTCCAGTTCAGTGGCATATTCTCAAAGTAGTACTGACGAATCCCTAAAACAAAGCATATTCAATTTTTTATTACTTACTCTTTTATAAAGCAAGTAAACTTTTTTCCAGTGAACATGAAGAGGTACTATGCATCAGGTGGGTTCAGCTGTACCGTGGAGTTTTACAATACCTTTTCCTCGATGATGACATTTTTGTATTAGACATTTATGTAGCAGTGTACACTGTTTCATGACTACAGAGCAGGTAAAACAATTAGTGCTCTATGCCAGAGGTCACTAATTGGTATGTCTTCAACACTAAGGGACTCAGAGCGTGGGCCTATTTCCAGGAAAAACGGCTAAAATAACATACCCAAATAAATCAGTAATATCTCCTCCATTAGGCCTAGGTGCATAATTCTGGTCTCCTTAGAAAGGTCAGAAGAAGCTAAGGAATATAAATCCATTGTACATTAACATATTTTTTTTACCACTAAAGACTACATGGAGATGCAATACAGACAAAATATATATTTTCATCCTCGCGAATTTCCATGTTTTGGCCATATTTACTGTTAATATGTTCACTTTTATTGGTAGTTATCTTCAGAACATTATTTCTCTCCATACAACCCCATTCCTAATAACATAAAACTTCCAAAATATTGAAATATTGATAAAAACAGTCAATATATATATGACCAAAAGCACTCCCATGCTTTACTCTCTTTCTCTTCGTATTGAAGAATCGATTGCTGTCTTGCATGTCTGTGTAGCTCCTACGGGTCGTCAGGAGAGGCCGATAAAGACCGCCTCCGCCAAAGCAAACTCTTCTTCTCTACTTCAATCTGATGACAGAAAGAAAACTTAGGCTGCGTCCGAAAAGTAAAAAAAATCTCCTTTCCTAACCATTTTTCCTTGACCCCGATGGAAAACGTAATGAGGTAAAGGAAAGATGTGAAGGAGAATTAATAAGGACTTAGGAAAAGAGGACCGAGAGAATCCGACTGCTCTTTTCTAGGCAGCGTAATTATGCCACGGCTGATGAAACTACAAAATTATGAAGATGGACTACAAAAAGCGCATCTTTGACACTGCGCCCCCTGTTGTTGTAATGCAGACCATCTAAAGGTTGACAAAACGGTGGAAAATATTACTTCATAACCAAGATAGCAAAAAGGCAGATAGGGTACCAGTCACTAATGGTCAGGGTTTTCACCTTGAGAATGCTTGCTCACACAAAATCAGCGTTGATAATGTGGAAGGGCACCACAAATAAATCAGTGTGTGGGAAACGCCTACTGTAGAGGTTATCCAGCTTGATCTTGCCTTTATGAAGGCGAGGGTGTCAGCATCTGTGACTGAAGTAAAATTAATCAATGATATTGCTAAAGGCTGGAAATATAACGTGAGCCTACACGCTGCAACATTATCCTCACTTTGGTTACAAGACTAGTAACATAGCTCATAAGTCTCAGATATTGTTGACAGTTTTAAGACATAGGCCTATGCATATTAGCAAGTTATGGCTTAAGAGAGAAAGGGCATAATAGCCAATGGTAACTTGATCAGCAGCCTTTATCTGTCATGGTTGGTGATTTTCTTTTTTTAGCTTATTTCAACAACTGAAACATAAAACGGTGTTGAAACAGTATTAAATTACAAAAAAGCCCAAATAAAACAAACCAAAACAAAGAAGATAATTGTGAGTATTCAAGTATTATAATGTGTGCGAGGATCTTGCTAAATGTGGTTAATGGATTTTATCGTTTCAGATTGAGAACGTCGCTGTAAATATTGCCGCCACAAGGAATTGTGGGACGGCATTTTCTCCTTTCCTTTCGTAAAGGATGGTCAGGTGTACCCTGTGCCAGAGATGTGGACTCGAGTTAGAGACTCGGACTCGAGTGCCACTTAAGTGGCACACACAGTGACTTCAGACTCGACTTGAGACTCGTCCTCAAAAGACTTCAGACTCGACTCGGACTTGAGGTGCGGGACTCCTGAACAATGTTTATTTTTAGGAAATATCTAATGAGCTTGCTGTTATTCCGTTCCCTGCTTTACCTATAAAATAAAATTAGTTGAGACTACACTTTAAGTTACATTTTTTATTTTAAATTTATAATTTATAATTAGAGTAGTTATTTTTTTTATTTTCCCTCCAGTTCGATGTGAAAACTGACAGTAAACATTGTTGAATTTGACATAAGTTGATACAACTACATGTTATGGCACTGAATGATTACGCAAGTTAGTGGTTATGATGTTCCGAACCTTTGCTTCAGGAAATTGTCTCTACCTGCACCTCTTTGAACCTCTTTTAATAGAATCCCCCTGCTCTATGCCGTGCTGGATTTAATGTTTAGTGCCTTCACACTTTGTATATCAGCTTGAGTCAGATCAAGTTTCAGTCTCCCTCATTAAATTGGTGTTTACTGGTTACCACTGAGAATAAAAAAAGAACCAGTTCAAGCACTGACATTTTCTGTCATTTTAAGCATTTTCTGTCTGTAAGTTGTACTTTTTGTCTCAGTCACAGAAATGCACACTGTATATGCAGTACAGTAGAGTCAGAGATGTTTTAGGAAGATGTTTTGATATAAGAATATTTTAAGAAGTATTGATACTTTGTAAATATCTCTTAAAAATAAGACGTCATTATCATAACTGAAACAGTGAGGAAATTTTTAATTTATACAAAAAAGAGAATAAGTAAAAATAAAGACATGTTAAAATTATGTTAAGAATGTCTGTTTCAAGGCGCAATAAACATAAAGTTGACTGAATTACATACACAAGAAATAAGAAAAATGTTACTACTGCTGGTAATTACTATTAACTGTCCATTAGCTTCCAAAGTAATACGCCTGGTTAAATAAACATTAATGAAGTCAAACATCTTACCAGTGACTGCAGTAACGCTCACTCCACTGCTTCTGATGTTCTCAAACACAGAGTAGAGAGTGAATGTGTATCTAGTTCCAGCAGTGAGAGATGAGACTGTGTAAGTTACTGGTCCATCTCCATCTGGTGCAGTGATATCAATCTCTGCACTATTAAAAAGGAGAATATAGCTGATGCTGTTGTTCACTTTATTCCACTGCAGAGTGATACTGGTGACATCTTGTCTTGTTGATCTGAAGCTTTCAGCATTTTGAGGAGCTGAGACAAAAAGAGCAGTGAAACAAGTATTAATTAACTAATGACTCTCAGTAAAAGTGAAAATGTTCCCTCCAATAGTTAAAGATGGTTCACATTGATAAAAATAAGGCTGTCTGTCAGGAACAGAG